>NW_004797654.1:559072-569598 GCF_000002075.1 Aplysia californica
CTGGCACTGGCAGGCCCATTGTGTGTGATAACATAATTTACATGTAATATCCTGTACTTTCTCTTGAATTACGCACGTTTTGGGTTAAAATTGCCAATCTTCGGGTAGGTGGACACACTCCTTTATTTGTTAATTTTGTTGTTGTTTATGTGCGGTTCTAATTTTGATTTCATTCGGTTGTGAAACCTTTATTTTTCACGTTTTTACACTCGGTGTGGCTACAAAATGATATTCTGGATGCTTAAAACAGAGCACAAGAAATTCTGGTGCTTTAGATTAAGCTACCTCTTTTAACCTCTTCACTGCTACGGCGACGTAGGGCTTACGTCTCCTCTGTGTGCTTAGAGTGACTACATTTAACCCTTTTTCTGCCCCGCCCGAGTCTACCTCTCTGCTTGGACTATACGACTAAGCGAACTTTTTTGCTATACCCCGTATATCCCATCTCCCTCCCATCTTCCACTGTTCCGTCTCCCCTCGTCCCTCTCCCACACCAACACACCCAACAACCCCTCCCACTACTGCTTCCTTCTTCTATTCCGCCAACCCCTTGCTCCCAACACTCCTCTCCTCCCAACCCCTTGCTCCCAACCCTCCTCCCAACCCCTTGCTCCCAACCCCAAACCCTTACCCCCTGATCCCATTCCTCCCTAAACCTCCTCCCACTCCCTACCCCTAACCTCCTCCCACTCAATACCCAAACCCTTCCCCCATTGCCCCCCTCAACTCATTAACTCCCCCATTATCCCCCTCAACTCATTAACTCCCCCATTGCCCCCCTCAACTCATTAACTCCCCCATTGCCCACAGTTGGCATTACCGACGTCTCAGTTAAAACGTCACAGGATATGGTACTACTGCCGTGCCCACAAGGAGCACTAACATTAATCAGAAAATTTTGCTGGAGCAAAAGCTTAAGTTCGTTGAAATTTAATATGACTTTAAAGATAAATAAATTTGTTCATTTTTTATGGGTTTGTTCATTTGCAAACGCCATGTGTAATCACAGCAGGATAATTCCAATTGACTACTTTTTGCGACGAAACCCAAGCACACGTTAAAAGAAGACAAACAACGCAATAATATGTAAGCATCTGGTCTGCTATTGTTTTTGTTGGCCTTATTTCTGCACATTAAGATGGGGATGGTTCTTTTTTCAAAATCACTGAAGGTAGGTAATTAGGTTTCCTTGACTTCGTGGCTGAGAGGAAAAATAACAAAACAAAACAACAACAATAACAAAAACACCGTTTGAGAGTCGGCAGGGGGGGGGGCAAAGTTTTGTCAACACGAAGGTCGTCTCTGCGAGATCAGCTCACTGTCCCTTTACGTTGTGCGGTTGAAAGTGTTGACGGTTATTTTGGGCCGCCAGTGGAGAGGGGACGAAGACGATAGATCTTTCAGTCTTAGTAAGAGTTTTACGGCACTTGCAACACAATTAGGTCATATAAGTGCCAAAGATTAGAGGTGTTACAAGAGAGTAACAAACATAAAAAAGGAGGAGAGATAAAGACGATAGTTGTTTAATAGGAAAGAAGGAGCAAACCACACCAGAGCACCCGCCAACCACCCATGACGATAGATCTGCCAAAAATCTAAAATCAAACTAAAAGTAGACTACAATTAATTATTTTTTCCTCTATAAATTAAGATTTATGGAACGCGCTTTTTGTCAAAGATTTGCCTTATCACCCAATTCTCGGACCAAGCAGTGAAAGGATTAACATATTATTGCTGTATGTCGTCTCATAGAGTAGAAAGCTTGAATGTTAATTGCATCTTTTATGGCAACTTTTGGCAATTTTGGACAAAAAAATGGCAATAAACGCAGATGCTAGAATAAGCGCACGAGTATGTGTGTGTGTGTGTGTGTGTGTGTATGTGTGTGTGTATGTGTGTGTGTATGTGTATGTGTGTGTGTGTGTGTGTGTGTGTGTATGTGTGTGTGTGTGTGTGTGTTGTGTGTGTGTAGTGAATAAATCAAACTCTACATAAACGTCCCCATTTGGGAAAGGGTAATAAAGAAAGCGAAATGGTCCACTTCCTTTTGAAAGTATTATGACGCTCACAATTTATGGAATAACTACATTTCTCGTAATGCTTCGAAAACGAATGCTGGTACATGTAGTCATTTAAATTTAACTTTACATACTTTTTTATATGTAAGAATGTTCTAAAAATTGTCAAGACTGCAGTGTGGCGCCGTCTGTAATAAACTGTCTCGTATAGAACCTTTACTTGTTTCTTGACAGTGCCTTATGATTATCGTTTTAAATTCTACCATTTAATTGCCAATTATATATATGAAAGTTGCGATAATGTAAACTGATTTGTCTTTCAAACAACCACTCTTCTGACGTCAACTACCACATGGATCAAATAATGTCCATAGCCAATTGTCTCATTTAGAAAACAGTTTTTCACGAGATGATTTACGTTGACCAATAGCTGTAATATCTTCTTCTGTATCAGTTTTGTGGACATACCAATATGGATGTTGTTAGGGGACTGTGCTGTCCCCTAGCGCTGCTTTGTGCACTGGGGGGGGGGGGGGGTGTAAATAAACAACCTTTGACAGGGTTATTGATCTATCTAGATCTAGAATTTAGATCTAGATCTAATAGTACTTACTTATGACATAGACTGTAGACTACACTACATTGAAGGTCTACTCTTCTTCAATTTAAAAATGTGCAGTCTGTGCCTATAACAATTATCTACGCCTAGATCTAGATCTAGTTTGGATCTAGGTCTAGTAGTAGGCCTAGTATTAGTATTACCAAAGATGATCTACTTCCAAGGTATTGCAACCCTTCTTTGGGCTTTTGTCCCACGCCGTGGCGGGCCCATTTTGCCGACGTCACTACAGCTTAGTAGTTGGTTTTATAGCAAACTGCTTGGGGTGTAGTGTGTGTATGTGTTTCTTTACAGTCCCCCAGTTCACAAAGCAGTGCTAGGGGACAGCACAGTCCCCGAGTAAGCAGCGCTACTGTACAGTCCCCTAACAACTTCCTAATAATACAACTTTTAAAGCAATAAAACTATTTTTTCCTCTTTCCTGGAAAATGTTCTCTCCAGGCTTGCTATTTTTAACAGCTCGCTGACGGTAGGATATACTTTTTTTTTTAGATTTATATTTCTTGAGTTTAAGTTAGATCTATTTCTTTTCATGTCATGCCGGTGGTTACTTTACTTCAGTGCCTTAGTTCTTGGTGGGTTTTTTAAACATGTATCGCCTGTTAGAAAACTGTAGAGTAAACGATGGCCTTCGGACCAGATCTGTTTCAGTCTATCGAGCAGGTCAGTTAGTAATTAAGGATGAATGTCTTTGGTCTAAACGCTCCTTTACACTTTCAGTTAAAACTAAGCTAAGAAAATAACACAAAATGTAATTATGATAAAAAATACTTCTTTCTTGTGACCTTTAAAATTCAGGTAGAAAAAGAATCACTCGCAAGTCATTTATTAAATGTTGATGAGCTGGTCATCAGTGTGATATTATTGTTACGATAGGATGTAGTAAGCTGGTAGACGAAAATGGTAATATTTTCGGCAGCGGAAGGGCGTGGCAGAGTCCGGTTTGCTGGCTGCAACAACAAATAATTGAGGCAGTCTGCTTGGTGTCATTTGAGACATCACAGTACATGACAGTTTTCTTTGCATTTTATCACCAAAAAAATATGTTTTATAAAACACGCCAAATATTGCTCTATGGAGACTTCTTTTCGTGAAAAGAAAACACAGATTTACTCCCTATCTTTTTATTTTTATTGCCAACACGTTTCGCGACGTATTATGTATTATACTAAACTAGTCACCAAAAATTAAGGAACATTTGAGAAAAAGTGTATAACTTCGAAAGCAAACTTCAACACGCAATGAAATTTGGTACACATTTTAATCAACATGTGTATAGCAAGTACCAAAAAAGAAAATGAAGTTATTCCATTTTAACTTGCTTGAAAAGTTAATTGAGTTTGGTAGGGGTTAAAATCCCAAATCCCAAAAATTGTCAAGCGGTTTCGAAATTATTTTAACTTCTGACTGCAACAAAAACAAAACAGTTCAGATGATTTCAATAATGAGTATGCCCACCACGATTGTCCTGGCACTCAGTACACTGGCTCCTCATCGAGTTCATGAGGTTGGTGAACACTCTCTGAGGCATCCCCTGCCACTCTGTCTACAGCATCTGAAACAGTTGCTGCGTGTCTCTGGAGGGGGTGGTTGTCTTTGACTCGACGTTGCAGCTCATCCCAGAGGTTTTCTATGGGATTCAAGTCCGGACTGCAGGCCGGCCAGTCCATTCGGTTGATGCCAGCCTGCTGCATGAAGTTTTGGACAAGCAACGCTCTATGAGGTCGGGCGTTGTCATCCTGGTACACTGCATGTGGCCCCATCTGCTGCAGAGTAGGTAGTGCTAATGGACGGAGTATCTCATCTCCGTAACGTATTGCAGTGAGATTCCCTTGCACTTGGTACAGAGGTGTTCTGTGGTTCAGAGTGAAAGCACCCCATACCATCACGGAACCACCTCCAAAAGGCATCACTTCTCTGATGGCTCCATCGAGGAGCCACTCTCCGGGTCGCCACCAAACCCTGATACGGCCGTCATTGTGATGCAAAGAGAACCGGGACTCGTCGCTGAAGAGAACGTTTTCCCACTGTTGACGTGTCCATCTTACTTGGCGTCGCCAAAAGGCAAGACGAGCAGCCCTGTGTGCTGGGGTGAGACGCTGGCGGACTGCTGGTCGACGCGCATTAAGTCCAAACGTCTTCGTACTGTCTGACAACTAATGTTAACATGAGTTGCCGCTCTCAGCCGTGTCCGGATGCGATTTGCAGGAGCGGATCTCGACTGCGGAGCTTGTCTATGAATGAATCGGTCTTCCCTTGCATTAGTGGCTCTTGGTCGACCTGATCTGGGTCGCTCTTGGGCACTACCAGTGGCGTTGGCACGCTGAATCAGCCATGAAATGACAGAAACGGACACTCGAAGACGTGTAGCAACTTGTCGGAGTGAAACACCATCTTGTACCTAAGCAATGGCTCGTCCTCTGTTTACATCAGACAATTTCTGTCGAGGGGGCATGTTTATGCTTAGCCCTACAGCAGCAGAATGGTGTATCCACAGTGCAAATGAGCGAGTGCAAGTCACTCTCGAGACATGAATCTTGCAATTGAAAACTGATTTTTGAGCGTTCATAATTTTTCCTGACGGTAAGAGCTAGAGAATAAAAATCGATAATTGGAAAACATTGGACCTTTTTGCCCCCTCCCCAGCTCATCGCACAGGAGTCACTTGCACTTCAAACCCTGGTGTGTACAATCCCATTAGTCATACAGTAACATTTCACCAATATCTAGTTTTACGAGAAAAAGTAAAACTTCGAAAGAATGCATACAAATATATCACTCTTTTTACAGTACGTTCCTTAACTTTTGTTGACTAGTTTATTACTAGCTGGGCCCCCGTTCGATGAACGGATTGAGACAGAAGCGTGTTGATTGTGCCCAGTAGCAAGAACAAGAATTTGACAAAGGAGTTCAGAAAAAGCGATGATGGGCATCAAACGAAAGATTCACAGTCGAATTTAGCACAAAGTTAAAAAAGAAAACGTGAGGCTAGATCTATACGGGTCGCATACTTAAAATAGTGCTCAGTATTGCGCGACAGTGCGCAATAGTATCGAACGGAAGTACGACTTGAAATAAACAAACCTGGTGGATTTTCTAAAATTACAGAGACAGAAGCGTCGGCCTACAAAAGCGATCGGCGAAATAAAGAAATTTAGCTTTTTGCAGCAAAACTGTCTCAAAACTAAAAAAACGAAGGGCGTCATGATTTGGATCGAATATTTTAAAGAATCCTTTGGCGAAAACCGCATGTCGATCGATGCGGCCATTAAAAAGCCTTTTGAATAGCAAAATCCGGCCAACACAAATAGATAATAGATTAGCCTTGGTTTTTCGAGGACACTTAAAAAAGCGCCATCTGTCTTGCCGCTTACTATGGCTGATGTCATAAAGTTCTTTGAAGGAATTTTAAAACTCAATACAACTTATCTAAACTACATCACCGTACATTTGAATTCATATTAAAAACACGTAAATGTCTTCATTAGACATAGAGGTAACAAGGTCACATTAAAATATCATTTTAAAAACCTACTACGCATTAAAAACCAACAAAAAAACCAACAAACAAACAAAAACAACAACAAATTGAGCACAAATCACAGTGCTATAGAATTTGTTTTCATATCAGTACGATTCCCCAGGCATCTAATAGTGAAGGGACAATTAAATACTTGCATCACTGGAGATGATCAAAACCAGTGTCTGTGACCCAAACATCCCAAAACTAAAGTACATGGCATGTTGGTTTACGGGTTTCCAATTCGTCATCCCACAAAACCCTAAACTATGATAAAGCCTTTCTATGAAAGGCAGCCATAAAAACAACCAAAGAACAAAACAAAACATAAAGCAACAACAAAAGAAAAGAGGGAGAGAGAAAGAGAGAGGGTGTGAGACAGGGAGGGAAAGGAAGACAGAGACAGGGAGGGTGAGAGAGAGAGAGAGAGAGAGAGAGAGAGAGAGAGAGAGAGAGAGAGAAAGATAGAGAGAGAAAGAAAGAGAGAGAGGGAGAGAGAGAGAGAGAGAGAGAGAGAGAGAGAGAGAGAGAGAGAGAGAGAGAGAGAGAGAGAGGCAACTCGGCCAAATTGAAAGAGTCAATAAAAAGTTTATAACTAGTTTTGACGATAATGTTACAGAAATGAATAATAACGTTACTCAACTGTTGTTGCCGTCTGGTTCCAGAAGTTTCCAACATCACAGGTCTCCAGCTATATTAACTTCTTCTCTGCCACACGTTCTCTCTGCACTCTTAGCAAACTATGGCAAACACAGGGTGCCATTCAAGGTACTCAAGACAAAGAAAGGGTTGATTAATAAAACATTTTCCAAGGCGTCAACACATTGTTGTGTTCATCATACATTTTGGTGAAGTGTAACTCGCTACACTGAAACAACAACGCGAGAAAACACGCTCCAGCAATGAGAATTGTACCCGTGGCCTCAATTATAGAGTTAAAAAAGGACATGAACCAAAATGTGGTCGTTAGTTCATGTCGTTTGTCAACTCAATGTCTTTGAAGTCTGGTGATAGTTCACACACAACAACGACAACGGCGATGAGTGAGGCGGCGACTGTGACGAGGAGTTCTTTACTCGCGGTCCCTGATAGGCACGACAGACGATTACTGACTCCGTTGGCGCCTGAACCCGTCAGCCACGCGCACACAAACGCACACGCACACGCATCCATCCACACTCAAAGTCTGCAAAGACCCGTTTAACAAGAGAGGTCCTTGGTTTATTTCTGGCTACATACGGTACTGTTCCCCTGGCTATTCTCTCGGTTGACCATCGCATCCTTCAGCTGCTCGTATCCAAAGCCAACGTGGAAAGAATATCTTTGTGCCAGTGTAAGTACTCGGCTATTGAATTGGCTCAATAAATCGACTACGAAAAAGGAGTATCGATATATAGTTTTTACAGTCTGAAGTAAAAGAAAGCATGTGTGTGGTGGTTCATGATTATTGACTGATTATTGATTTCACATTCATTTGTGTGGTTGAGATTTTTTTTTCGTGTACACTTTTTTACGCTTAATTTTGTTTAAGACTTTTTTGCACTTGTCTTTCTTTTCCAGTATGTATGCCTTCTAAACCGTCCGCTTATCTTTTTACCAAATCATGTTTGAGTCCATCCATCCACCAACAAGCTCATCCATCCATCCGTCGATCAATCCATCTATCCTTCCATTCATTCATTCATTCATTCATTCATTCCTTCATTCATTCATCCATCCATACATCCATTCATTTGCTCATCCATATGTCCAACCATTTATCCATTTTGATGAATCCACATATTTTTTTTTCATATATAATATCTACCGTATCTATATATTCTCAAGAAATATAACTTTCTCTCTTCAAAATGAATGAAGCTATTTAAAAAATCCATAATATGGACACATAAAAAGCAGAATTAAAAGTAGAAAGACGTTTCTGAGATCAAGGTGTGAAGACAACAATAAACGTAGTGACTAACGGATGGGCATGTGATCTACTTCCATTTTTTCCCATTTAATAGGAAGCCATGAACATATACCGCTAGTAGACACGGGAGTTGTTAACAACGAAAATAAAAGTACATTATAGCATTCCAGAGTTCTTTAATTAAGAACGTTCTAGACGAAAGTCTGTTTGAAAAGTGTGATCCGATGATTAAAACTCAAAGCCATATCGTCATGTTACATAATGAACATTATGTTTTTAAAAGCATCAAGAAACAATACTAAGTAGAAGAATTTTCGTAAAATATGCTAACAGGATAAAGTAAAATAGATGATGAGGTGATATACAGACGAATCTAAATTTTCACCAAATTAATATGTTTCATTATATTATATTTCTCATTCTCTCTAATTAAGCCTATGAGGCTTCCAGACTCTTTCCTCAGTCTCTCTCTTTCTCTCTCTCCATCTCTCTCTCTCTCTCTCTCTCTCTCTCTCTCTCTCTCTCTCTCTCTCTCTCTCTCTCTCTCTCTAACACACACACACACACACACACACACACACACACACACACACACACACACACACACACATTCATTTTATAAACCCAAACCATTGCTTTAAAAATCATCCAAGACGTCGATACACTCAGAAGAACCTTTGAGATAAAACTAGAAACCAAATAGGTATTATACTCATACAGGAGCGTTTTAGAAGTACCATACAATCATCGCAATCTTGCCAGAAGCGGATTGTAATAGCCGAGTGCAGATGATGCACATGAGATTGAAAATACTGAATCAAATAGTCAACTCAAATTTAAAACTGACCTTCTAGAGACAAATCAAGAAGTGAGAGAAACGTGTATAATGACGTAAGCAAAAAAAAAAAAAAAAAAGAGCTAAAGAAAATGTATTTAATCAAAGTACAACGAATATGGGAACAGAATGAAAGATAAAGAAGGGTATGGACGAGATTACCCCCCCCCCCCCCCACACACACACCCAATAAAAAAACAAAAAACAAAAAAAACAAAAACAAAACAACAACAACAAACAAAACATACATTAAAATGTATTATTTAATACAATAAATAATACATTGACAATATATATGGTTCTTTTCGTCTAAGCAGACGTTTAATTTAGCTTAAGAAGGTCTCAAGGTTGTCTTCATGCAGCTTCTGTCATGGCTAATCTATTATCTATTTGTGGTGGCCTAATTTTGCTATTCAAAAGGCTTTTTAATGGCGGCTTCGATCGACATGCGGTTTTCGCCAAAGGATTCTTTAAAATATTCTCCTGACCATGACGCCCTTGTTTTTTCAGTTTTGAGACAGTTTTGCTGTAAAAAGCTAAATTTCTTTATTTCGCCGATCGCTTTTGTAGGCCAACGCATCTGTCTCTGTAATTTTAGAAAACCCGGAAGTGATATTTCGCGAAGCGCATTTTGTTTTGAGAGTATAGGTCTGGACCTTCTAATTTCTCTCAAAATGTTTTGCCCCATTCATTAAAGCACCGATCCTTCCTTTCATCGAAAGGGGGCCCAGCTAGTTCTTCCTATGTTTGAAGGGCAGATTCTGTCGCAGTGCTTACATGTTAGTGTCGTAGATCGAAGCTCTGTATTTCCACTGTTTTCCTTTCGTCGTTGGCGCTTCTCAGCCTGAGCCTGGTTGTTTCTAAGGCTGTTCTCTAGCATTTTAGTTCTTTCCTTTATAATATAAATATATAATATAATATATAACAGAAAAAAGGTGAAACCCTTTAGACCAGAACCCCCCCCCCCTTCCACCCAAACACCAACATCAGGAACGCCAACATCAAAACTTCCCTCATAAAGGAGACAGTGGAAAAGGAATGTGACCCAGTTGAACTGAACACCATAGCTCTCAAAACAATTGACTCCAACCCAAGTGATTCAATCCATATTATTTAAACTGGTGGGTCAGCCTTCAGGGGAAACTATTAATGCTGGCTTAGGAGAAAGAGAAGAACATCCTGACAAGACGTGTGAAGAGCTCTTTGATGCCAGTGGTACTTCTTGTACAGATTATGAGGCAGAGGCAATCGCCATTGAATCCTCCATCTGACAAACATTTTCATTTTATAATCAAGGACACTGTAATCTTTACGGACGGAAAATCAGTACTCCATGCTTTGGAAAATGTGAATTTCGAAAGCCCAGCTAGCCGATCTGTGGTTCTAACAATTAGCACCTTCATGCAGACCTATACTAGGCACTTCAGTGAACGCGCTCACTATAGCGTCATTTGGCTTCGGAAAGTCCCATAGGGTTTTGTTTCCGGACATGACGTCTCATCGCGACAATGGGTTCAAACTGCCCATATTTTTGTTTAATTTAGGGGACCAACATTCAAGTCCGATACATGTCTTTAAAGACCTGTGGATTGCCTTCAAAACGCTTCTTTCCAGGTCGATGT
>NW_004797654.1:569698-577081 GCF_000002075.1 Aplysia californica
CGACTAATGAGTCTTGAAATATTTCAAGTTGAAAAATTCACAATTTCTAACCATTGATTTTTGATAAATTTTATTGTCATATTTTTTTCAAACTACCCTTGTTGGTAAACCATTCTTTGTTCTTCCAGAAAACGTTTAAATGGTTATCGTAGAAGTCTTACCTTGGCTAGTGTAGTCTTACCCTTTTATCAACCAAATCCGCGAAAACCTAGCTGAACCCTTCCACCGTGACATCGCGCAGAGTCGTGACGTCACGCATTTTCGCCTTGAGCTTTTGGCTCCCTCTCTTCATTGTTTGAAATGTACGAGACAGGGAAATACATCGCTAAGAGATTTTTAAACTTTAGTTCAAAAGGTTTATCAATTTTGGTAATGTTTTATAATCACTGACCTCACATTGTGCCTTAGTTCATTCGATAGTATAAAGAAAACGAGACTTTTTAGACCCAAGTATTTACTTTTCACTGAGCTCCCCCCCCCCTTCCCTCCTTTTTTCCCCTGCCCAAAGCATTTCATTGAGTGGGCCTAGGGCCTAAATCTAGTACATGTATGAAGAGTCCGGATTCGTGTTGTTAACACAGTCAAAAATTAAATTGGGACGCCTATTAAAGTATCTGATGCAATTGTTTGCTTGATAAAGTTTCTCAGGTCTATTGTTAGTACAAATACAGATTTTCTTTCTTTTCTGTCGTATGAACATGAAAGAAAAATGCTATGTACTGGATTGTGGTATCCACTGCATGCCCCCAGCCCCCCCCCCTACCCTTTCTCTCTCTCTCTCTCTCTCTCTCTCTCTCTGTCTCTCTCTCTCTCTCTCTCTCTCTCTCTCTCTGGATGTGTGTGTGTGTGTGTGTGTGTGTGTGTGTGTGTGTGTGTGTGTGTGTGTGTGTGTGTGTGTGGTTTCGTGTGTTCCCACTCCCCTCTTATTTTCATAAACGTACCTCTCTTTTCTTCTCCATCCCATTTTACCTGCTCTTCAACTTTATACATTTTCTCTATTATATATAATCCTTCTTGTCTTATTTGTCTTATAATCGCAACCGCCGCCATCCTTCCACCACTCACGGTATTAACTGTGTAAGCCTATTACTCTTTTCCACTGATGAAACAACCCTGAAGAAAGATGCCAGTTGCAACAAAGTGAGCAGTTTTACTCCTCAGTTCTTACTTTATTTTTTTACTTTTTCCTTCCTCTGGTTTCCTTCGGATGTCGAGGGGAGGTGCAGGTTTCGGCGTCTGTGATAGATAAGCTAATTAGTTATATTGTTCCAGGGCCTTTTTAACCCCATCCAGTCAGGTCTTTCTTTGTCTTCCTCTTGATTTAAAGCCGGATTCGCGGGTGTGGTAAGCTCTAGCCGCTAGTTGTTTCAGGGGCATTCTGGTTAGATGTCCGAACCATTTGACTCTTTGACGCTCTAATAAATTTACTACTGGTAGACGTATGGTCTCGTTCCTTATGCGGTCTCCTCTGGTGACGTTGGTGGTTTTGCAGAAACATCTAATTTCGCTGGCATTGATGTTCCCTTCTCATGCCTTGTTTAGAGACCATGTTTGGCACTGGTATGTTAATGTTGGTATGAAGATTCTATTGATGAGCTGGGGATGTCACTTTAGTTGGGATGTTCTTGTGACTGAGAAGGGGTGCTAGCTGGTAGGTCACTGCATTTGCCTTCATAGTTCTTTTTCTTTGTCCATACACCCATCTAGTGAGAAGATGCTTCCCAAATATTTAAATTTTTCTACTTGTCAACAAGGATGTTGAGTTTCCCTGGGTTTTTTCTTGCCTTCATAACTTCTGTTTTTGAAATGAAGATTTTCATGTTTAGGTGTTTACATTCCTCATAAACATTCCGATAGTCTTTCTGTTGACCTTTCGGCACACAGGCTGTTTTTATAAAGTGCCATGATGTTCTTGAGCAATTGTCCTTTAACACCATATTACTCTAAGACTACCCCCACCCTGGGGTGATGCCACTGACTGAAGTGTCTTCATGCCATTCCAAAACAGGGGACGTTCTAATGCGCAGTAGAATTGTAAATGGGCGGATCGAACAATGGCATGCTCATAACTATGCCTGAACTACAACAGGGAACTGCGCCTTTTTCTTTCCTAATCCTTACTATCGTCATTTTCCTCTACTTCTTTTGTATGTTTGTCACACTCTTGTGACCCGCTGTTTCCGGGGTGCCTCGATAGTCTAAGCTGACTTTGTGCTGTAGAAAGGTGAGCAGAGTAAGTTTGATTCCCTGTAAGGACTTCTCTGTTGACATCCACCCTTGGGTCTCATGTGACCTTATGCAGTTGCGGGTGCCGTAAAACCGCTACTAAAACCTCTAAGACTTCCCAAAGTTGACATCTATTTACCCTGTCGAATGCCTTTACTCGGTCCACGAAGACGATATTGAGGTCTTGTCATGTCCAATGGCAGTCTCACACAACTGTCCGAAAACAAAAAACCGTCAGTTCCGCCCTTGCCTTTTCTGAAGCCAAACTGGGATTCATTAAGTTGAGTCTCTACAATTGTTCTCATTCTCATTTCCAGTATCTTGGCAAACGTTATATCCACACGGCTGAGAAGGGATATTCCTCTGTAGGCTCTGTGTTGTTTTTGTCGCCCAGGCCAGGTTAAATATCCTCCATAACATTAACCAGAGTTCTCCGATATGGCCATATAGTTTGATCTCTTCTGCTGTGATGTTTTCAACGCCTATCGCTATGTTTGTGGGGCTATTCTTTATAACATGTTGGGTTTCACTCTGCAGTAGTGATGGTTCTGGAGTGGTTTCTTTCGGTGAGAAGCTGTGTGCTGTTGTTTCTGCTGTAGGATTCAGCAGTTCCTGGCAATAGCGTTTCTATCTTCCCTTAATCTTTGGCTTTCTGAAAATAGGGTTTTCCGTGCTCATCATTGACTATTTCAGTTTGGTTGAATAGTTCTTCCCGCATCTTCATGCTCTTTTAACTCTCTAGTAAAACTCACAAGGGTTTTCTTTACATTTTGTTACCAGCTGTTCTCCATATCAAAGATCTGTTCTTAGCTTCTTTTACTACGCTTGATGTTTAGCGGCGGTCCTTTCTGTATAGGATGTAATCTTCCTCTGTCTTTGATTTCTACCACTTTTTGAATGCCTTTTTCTTCAGTTGGACTTCACTTGGTCATTCCACAGCAACATCCCAGGAAATGACAGAACAGACATCCTTTCCAAGAAGGTAGCATCTCAAATACAACCTTAAAACCCAGTTTCACAACATACAGTCAAGAGCTTCATCAAATGCAACACCAGGGAACAGTGGCTGAATGGATTGGCATTGGGCAAAACTGGAAGAGCTGTACATGACTGCTTCCAACTTCAAAGGTGCTCTAAATTCCCTGAGTAGAAAAGAACAAGTCACTATCTTTCGCATGCAAACACAACACATCCCACTTAATTAGTACCTAAATAAGATCTGCAAGGATACCCCACCCGACTGTCCGCTGTGCGACTGCCAGGATGAAACAACATCTCACCATCTCTTTACCTGCCCCGAACTTAGCGACCTTTCGTAGCACCTACCTACCTGCCTCCCCCGATATCGGAAATAATTTATTCAACGGCAAAAAAAGAGCTAATAAAAACCTGCAAATTCTTTGCTATATCGACAGGCCAAATGGCTAGGAGAACGCAAATGGCCGCTGGATCATAAAAGTAAAGTAAAGTATAGTAATATGGTACAAAGCATAATTTTAAAAAATAATGAAACAGATAAGGCAAACAGCAATCAAATATCAAGGAGAAAAAAAATATATAACGCTTTAAATGGGAATCCATTGTCATTGTATGGGTTCCAACACTCTTATAACATTGTAAAATGTTTTAAGGGGCAGGACGTCTGAAGTTTATGTCCATCTCCAAAGTGATCTACCCAAATGAGTGAGGAGCCCTAAACACTGGTGAACTGGTGTTCGTCCTTCCAGAAGGAAGAATACCTTCTTCATCATATCCGGGGGGTGGGGTGGGTCCTCGGGTGGCTGATTAAGCCAATCTTCGCCTTGAAGGTCCTTGGACACTGAGGGCAAGGTAGCGCTGTAGGGTCATGAATTGCGGGAGCACTGCTTGCACGGGACTTTCTTGCGCGCTTGCTCATCACTGTTTCCAGACGCCGTGATTCATACGCTGCCGCTCCCTTGCTGATGGCTCCACGCCAGGCTGCACGGTTTTGGGCTGTCGTTTCCCACGAGTTGCGGTCAATGCCGAAGTCTTTCAGAGAGGCCTTCAGGGTGTCTTTAAACCGCTTCTTCTGACCTCCATGGGAGCGTGCTCCAGTCTGAAGTTCTCCATATAGGATGCATTTTGGCAGACGCTCGTCTGGCATTTTGACTACATGGCCAGCCCAGCGGAGTTGTGTCTTTCGGAGCATTGTGAAGATGCTCGACATACCTGTCTGCTCGAGGATTTCTGTGTCTGGGACTTTGTCCTGCCACTTCACTCTGAGCAGTTTGCGGAGGCAGTTGAGGTGAAATCGGTTGAATTTCTTGGCGTGCCTCTGGTGAACTACCCAAGTTCAGAACAACCTGTTCGGGATTCCGGCCCGGGCGTTCCGATCCGTAGTTCAGAATGATACCAAATGAGCTAACAATGCGCCTACTTTACATAGGGGAAGAAAAGAAAAATAAGGTGAAGCATGGATAAATGAATAGTGTCCCGAAACAGAAGGCATCGACAATATGCAGGTAATTTAGCAGGCTGTATGCTTTGACGCTGCTTGTCAAGACCAACCCGGGCTGAGAGGGAAATACCGCCCCAGCAGAAAAACCAAGATTCAAAATACAATGACATGTACTCGATAGGAATTCTCCCCACGCAGAAATAGAACTTACGTCTGCTTCACAACCGCTACACCACAGACGCTGGTGACAAGGGACTCGAGTATAACTAATAACCATCAAAGTTGATTTCATAATACGTTTGACTTCTCTTCCCCCCCCCCCCCCATCCCCGTCTCATTTCTCTATCTTACCACCCCCTCCTCTTCTCTCTCTCTCTCTCTCTCTCTCTCTCTCTCTCTCTCTCTCTCTCTCTCTCTCTCTCTCTCTCTCTCTCTCTCTCTTTCTCTTTTCGTTCTTCTTCTCGTTCTCTATCTAGCCACTGCTCTCCTTTTTTTCTTACTTCCTTTACTTTTTCAAGATTTCTGCTAACAAACACACTAGCTTTCATTCGATCAGTTCTCTGCTCTTGTCAAGAAAGCAGTGTTTGATGCCATATTCTCTCCCATTCAACACCTGTGTACTTCTTCATAATGCAGTAACCATGATAAGAACATGGCCACGCGATACCGGACATTACCTTTTCAATAGGTTTTTCGGTCACCAGATGTAAAAGGTCGTTCTTTCGGGTGACATTTAATGGACCTTAGAGGGGTACTGTTTATAGTGTGCACTGAAGCCGCTATCGGTTAGACCCGATCCGACCCGATACTTTTAAATGGCACCTACAGCTAGATACACCTCATCTCAAACATTTTGTAAGATGTTAAAGACGTTAATATGACGTTGCCTACTATGTACGTCCAAGACATGGTGTGGGCTTTGAGATTTGAGGCCGGGATGAGTGAATAAGGGGGAAGGGAGAGGGTGATGAGGAAGAGGGAAGGAGGAGGGGGGAGGATTTGAGCGACGGTGCTTACCTTTCAAATAGGCGACTCACGTCAAAATTCAAGACGCCTTTTTGTGTTTCGAAGTAAAAATAAAATATTAGAAATTAGAGAAAGCATCTACAGCCGTGTTTGTGAAACTTTGATTCACTGGTGGTAAAACATTCTGGGGTTTTAATGTCGTCACTGCCAGCTGTGTAGACGTATACATTCGTTTGTGTTCACCTAAACTGGTTCGGTGCCATTTTGTCTACTGGTTTACACGAGTATATATATAAGAGAACAACATGTTTGACTGTACTTTTATTATTTATTTTTAAACATATGGAAAGTTGTTTAATTCTCTCTTGAATTAACGTCTAAGTCGTCTTCATAAACCATAATGAAATCTTATCTATGAACGGGTTAGAATTGTCCATTTAAAGTTTGTGTTTTATGATCAAACAAGACATTCTATAAGATAATAAAATTATCAACGCTCAGCTGCTTGCAAGTTAGGCTTTATCATAACATTTTTCCTACATGGTTTACGTTTACAAAGAATTCTATTGATCTGAATTTTATATTGCTCAAATACAAGGAACTTGGATATGTATGTTAACGAAAACTAGCGTTTCATTTACAGAAGGTGACGAATGTCTCATTGTCTTCAATTTCTGTTCGAATACTGTTTTTAAAACTCCCAAAGTGGCCAGGCTGGTATGTGTTCATGTATTCGAATACCCCAGCATGTAAGATCGGTATCGCCAGCCCACTTCCAATATTTTAGCTCTCAACGCGATAAACCACTCCCGCACGCTCCAAACCATTGACTTTTAATTAATCATTCTGATCTCTGGGATGCACGCGCAGCTTAGGAGGTTGGGTGTTCATGCTCGTTTTATACCGCTGTTCTGTGCATAAATTAAGCAACACGTCGAACCAGCTTATTTTACAATTTGGACACATCGAGTGTGTATACCATTGTCTGGCGTCATAAACATAGGATTAAAAATATGAATATAAGTGGTTCGACATTTGGACGGGGCTTACTACTAGAAAAATCGACAACGCTCAACGCATGACTTCAAAATTAGTGCTGTTCAATTTTGAGGAAGTGAAACTTCATCGAATCTTCGAAGTCTGGAGCCACTATTCGTGCTATTAGAGTACTTTTGTTAGAGTAGGTTTTGCTTTTAAAATAATAATATATAACATGTCCATTAGTAACATTAAGCATTCAATATTCATTCACTATTTATACGGTTATTTACGAAGTATGCTATGACAAGCATGCAGCGCGATATGATCACCATTGATATAACCCTTCAAATTTCAAATAGGCGAAAGAGAGCTCATTGCACCAGTCAACTATTAATTTCTTGCACATCCTTGTTTGTTTTAGTAAGGTTTTACGGCGCTCACAACTACATAAGGTCATGTGAGCGCCAAAGGGTGGATGTCAACAGAAAAGTCCAAAAGGGGAATCAGGCTTATTTTTCTCACCTCTCTAGCCTCAACAGCTGCGTGGAAAGGAACTGCTATGAATATCAAGGCACCCCGGAAATATCAGTTAGCAAGAACGTTACAAACATACAAAAGAAGTAGAGGAAAAAGACGATAGCAAGGATGAGGAAATTGTTAAGGCCCAGTATGAGCTTGACATTGATAAATCAGCCCATTTACAATTCTGCTGTGCATAAGAACATGTTAATATCCCTCCTTTGGGAATGGCCTAAAGACATTTAAGTGGCGAGGGGTAGGGGGTGGGGGTG
>NW_004797654.1:577181-581996 GCF_000002075.1 Aplysia californica
AGAGAGAGAGAGAGAGAGAGAGAGAGAAAGAGAGAGATAGAAAAAGAGAGAGGCAGAGACAGAGACAGAGACAGAGAGACAGACAGACTGAGAGATAGAGAGAAAGACAGAGACAGAGAGAGATGAGGGCTCTAAACTTAATATTTATCATCATCATCATCATCCAGTGCCAGGTATGCGACAGACATCGGCGATCATGGTTCTCCATTCATTCCTTTGCTCGATACTCTTTAAAAAAATACGTTTCCCTGATCTTTACCCGTTACCAATTATACGTTCCCTGAGTAGGTTACCCTGCCTCGTTCGCCCTCAATTTTGCCAATGAGAACCAGATGTTCAGACCTTTATCAACTTTATGTCTACATGAATTCAGGTGTCCCAAAAACAGTATTCAATTTTGTCACTTTCTGATTGTTTTTAACAGTGAGCGGCCCAAGTGGGCTTCATCAAATTCTAATTTATCATCGAACCTCAAAGACCAGTGTGAGGGGTAAATTCACCAACAACACAAACGATGCATCAGGTTCACAGCAGACAGACAGTGTACCGCATAATCATTTATATTTCACCCGAGTAAACTCTAACACGAGTAGTTGAACTTTACTTAGGCTAGGGATGCCATTGTTTTCTAATTGTTTTATTTTCCCTCGGAATTCCCGTTAATTTCACTGAAAGGAACAGTCATCACTCTATAGGCTACATGTTTCCTTTGTAACACCATACTTGATGTGTCTGTTAACTGTCTCTTTGTCTGCAAATGAAACTTCTCTTTGTCTGCAATTGAAACTTGGTAAATGTTCAGCTATGTCCACAAAATCCCAACGGCATACCTGTTTACACAAGAGACCCGAATGTTGCGACTGTTTACTCACATACGAGTATAATGTCAAAGTATAGATTTCTTCACGTGTGTGTGTTGATAAGAAATTTCACACCCGCCAGACTCTCTGGAATCAGTTTTCTTGAAATCAAATATTATCACTCTATATTTATAATCGAAACATACTTATCAACATCATGTCCATCGTGCTTTCATACCATATGGGAGGGAGAGCAGATTCCCGAGGACTGGAGCACTGGAGTCATTGTTAAAGTACCAAAGAAAGGAGCTCTTAGAGACTGCAACGACTGGAGAGGTATCACGTTGCTATCAGTTCCCAGCAAAATCCTGGCCAAGATTATTATTAATCGGATGTCGGATGCCGTCAACAGCTGCTTAAGAAAAGAACAGGCAGGATTCCGCAAAGAAAGAAGATGCACAGATCAGATATTTGCCCTCCGCAACATAATAGAACAGTGCACGGAATGGCAGAGACAACTTTTACTTTATGTCAACTTTGTTGATTTTGAAAAAGCGTTCGACAGTGTGCGTAGAGAAAGTCTTTGGTACATTCTACGATCTTATGGAATCCCCTGCAAGAAAGTGGAGGTCATCAAAAGCTTCTACCAAAACTTCAAGTGCGTTGTTGGAAACAATACCACTGCTTTTGAGGAAAAGACAGGAGTTACACAAGGATGCAAAATGTCAGCAATTCTGTTCAGCCTGGCCATTGACTGGGTCATGAGGAAAACAACAGAGGATACATCAAGAGGCATAAGGTGGACCCTCTTCTCCACCCTCGACGACCTCGCAGTGGATTAATTGTTGGTACAGAAAAACAAGCTTATGGTGCCTTGACAACATACATATCTTACAGGATCGGGGGTGGGGGAAGCTTGCAAATCCCATGAGCTTTGAGGATCATACGCCTTTGAACGTCTTTGTGAATAGTGTGACAAGTGAATATTGAATAGCTCTGAATACAAATATACTTGTTAGGCTCCTCTTTTCTTGTTCTCTTGTCGGCTCTACTTACCACTCTGTCTCGTAATGATCAAGTACAAAGTATTGCTGTATTTACTGAATTTGTTTTAGACAAAATATGCCCAAAGTTAAGTGAAGTTGATAAGTTTGAAACAGAAAAATGTATAATCGTAAAAATCGAGAGGTGTTCGAATGGCTCTACCACAAGGCAAATAGCTGTGAATGGCCAAAAAATGAGAGAACAATAAACAAAACTAAAAACAACAAAAGAAACAAAAGATGGATTGAAAAGTCTCATGGGGCACGGGCTCTAGCTATGTACCAGTGCATGGTGTGGAAAGAAATAAGCCTCGCCCGACTGTCAGAACAAAACACACCACTATAAAGTAGGTGGCATAAATTCTATCACCTTCTATTCAATCATTAATGAGCAAAGGCTCCGTTTACACAGACTAAGATACTTAACGTTTTCAAGTCGTGTTCTCTGTGATAAAAGATAATCATCATTTTGTTCTAGAAATTAAATTTTGATCCTGTTCGTTAAAAAAGGAAGTGAGAAATAGTTTTAAGTTTTGACTTTGACCTCAAAAACTTCGAATTGCCCTAACAAACCATGTGTTACGTCATCACGGGGAGCAATATTCAGACCAAGACAGGACTAGGCCTTTAAGATCAGTTGTGTTGGAACAGCATGTGCTCTTTGAAAAATCGACCAGTTTTGTTGATTATCCCGTCTGTGTGTTGTTCTGCGTATCTAGACATCTCAAATGTCAATGTACTTTACGCATTTTATTCTTGCACACATGGGCGCACTCTGTCCCACGGCGTGTGTGATGTAAAGTTTGGTCTTCGCCTTTGCTCTAAGAAGATGAGGGGGCTCTCGTGGTCTAAAGGTAAAGGTGTTGGCCTCTCATTCAAAGGTCCCGGGTTCGAATCCGGGTAGCGACCAAAAAATTTTCTTCTCTAAAATTGTCTCCTTTCACCTCCTTTCCTGCTCTCTAGCATTGTTCTGTTGTCTGCTTTCGTTTCCACTTTCTGCCCCCACCCCATCACCTCCTTTGCCCCCTCCTCTGGGCTCCTGACTCTTTCTGCAGCCTTTCTACTGCTACTCCTTGGCTCCTCCTAACTGCTGTCTTTCTGCCACACCCCTGATCTTCTGGTAGGAACGATCTACACCTAGCCTTCTCGGACAAGGGCGAAAAATCTCGGAGGGCCCGTGTGCAAGTTGCGCACGTTAAAGATCCCTTGGTGGTCTAAAATCGATAAGAGTAGGCTTCGGCCGCCACCCGGGCAAAAATTCAAAATTTCCTAACAACGAATAAGTATTAGGTGTGTCCCGCGCGCTCATATGACCTTATGCAGTTGCGAGCGCCGTAAAACCCTATACTAAACAAACAAATATAAGAAAATGAGAGTTCGAGTCCAAAACTGAGAAGCTAATTCTTTAGGTTCCTCCGCTTGTCTGCAGAGATTCGCCTCCACACTTGTGAATTCTAAATCACGCATAATACGTGAGTCGATCAGAGCAAATCAGGAATATGTCGCCTCCGGGTCATTTTGAGTTTTGTGCTTTTCTGAAAGCTGGATTCTTCCTCATTATCTTGCACTTTGAATTTTTCAATTAGTCTATCTTTTTCTAGAAAATGCGCTTTTGTTTTTTTCGAAGTAACACAGTGTGGATAAGTAAAAACTGAGAAAAACGCGTTCAAATTACACCATTACTACTTTTTGAAATCTGAATGTAGATGGGAAATAATTTGTGAGGCATCATGGCGAAATCAGGGGCTTGTCAAAATAAGTAATTAAAAGATAGACAGTTTTCCTCTAGTTTGACAATTTTAATCGAATTTTTTTGGGGGTGGGGGTGGGGGTAGCTCAACACCTTTTATGTCTATCTACTATCGTTCCCTGCCAAGACTGCTCCACAATCCGACCAAAGGGCCCAACCAAACCTCTGCCCACATAGGGGTGGATTAATTGTTGGTACAGAAAAACAAGCTTATGGTGCCTGGTATCAATACATTTTAGGCAGTAGCATTCTGATGTGACTTTCACTGATGTTTCAGTAGACAATATATCCGTGTAATGAGTTTCCCAAGGGTCAGCCTGTACCTGGAACTCATACGATAATACACGAGAAAGTTAACACTGCTGCTGACGGCGTACAGCGAAAGGGCGAAGGCCCAGCACACAAGAAACACGTCATTGAGATCACGGCGCAACAGGAACTCTGGCTGTAACAGACTGACCATCGGGAGACACATGCCGGGCGAGTAGCAGACCAGGAGGACACAGGAGATAGACAACACCATTTTGGTCACTCGTTGCTCCTGGGCACGGCCGTCAGCTGATGTCTTTTTACTGGATAATAACGATGAAGATGGTGGCGATAATGATGCTGCTGTTGACAACGATGATAGCTTATACGCTGGTTGCAGTGATTTTAAGTTTTGAGCTCTGCGTTTCAAAGACCAGATAAGGATCAGGGTGGATATACAGAGACAACAGAACGACAAGATCTGAAAAATGAAAGAAAATTTGTTAAAGCAAAACGAAACTAAAACGATGCTCACACACGCCCCCTTCCTTTCCCATTCCTCTACTCTCGTCCTGTTCGGGTTGATTCTATTACAATATAAAAATTTAAAAATGAAAGTTACAGTCGAACATGCTCTAGTAACCACCTGTCCTAGACTATCACTTACGCAAACGACCTTGCACCCCCCTCCATTGGGTTATTTTTCATATCTTATAATAACACTCTACAAGAGGACTACCTTTCTGAGATGACCACTTTTCTCTTTGATATCAGGTGGTCGTCTTGGATAAATTTTAATTTGACAGTAAAGTTGTTCCCGCATCCGATCCGGACATTGGGGGTTGCCTTGGTAGTGAGACAACTTCCTGGGCCTTTGGCATATTGTGGTAGGGTATGGTGGCCAGTTCCTTTCTACGTCGCCTTTTCTTCCCCAACTCGAAGTCACGTACCCATTACTGCTGGGTGGAAAGGG
>NW_004797654.1:582096-584919 GCF_000002075.1 Aplysia californica
CCCCCCCCGCCATCCAAGACTAACAGCTCACTGAAGGTTACTCATTGACAACAAATCATTTTAACAAATACAAGATAACATGTTATTATTGTCAGCTCACTCAGTTCAATGTTCCCTTTTAAACTGAAATATAGACATGTCAAGAAAATGTTTATGTTACGGCGATCCTGGCTTCGTGTCTCGCACGATCACTCGCCAGGAGCCTCGCTGAGTCAATACAAATTATGAACCTATACGAGATAATACGTAAATAATGTGGTATAAGACTCTTGGCCGGTACAAAGATACCGCACACATCATCATCACCTTCATCATCATCATCATCATCATCATCATCATCATCACCTTCATCATCATCATCATCATCATCATCATCATCATCATCATCATCATCATCATCATCATCATCATCACCATCATTAGCAAGTGCCGGATCTGTAACATACATTATAATACTGACGATCATGGTTCTTCATTCAATCTTTTGCTCTATTGCTCTCAAAAGGCTACATTATCTGACATCGTATCGGTGTATTTCATGGAGTGCGTGCCGATTGGGAGGATAATAACACTAATAAGTGTTAATAACTGTTACTAAAGGTCAGCACGACTACTAACTAGATGCTGCATCATTGTTGATTTTTTCTTCCATTGTCATAACTATTTCCTTGCCTGTGTCTGTGCTACATCTTTATCGTGTCCTTATTTCCTATCAAACCTGTTTTCTACTCTTAGAATTTTGTTTAGAGGGGGCCTTAAACATACTTGTAGTTTGAAACCGTTCTCTCTACGCTAAAAATGCTAACGTATGAAACATATTTTAAATGAAATTTATTGCTACAAATCAAGGAAAAGGCTTACGGCTTGAAAGAGTTGAAATGCTGTTGGAAGTCAGGATTCAAGTTGTGAGACGTTCAGTCTAATATTGAGCTTGTGTTTAATTTGACAGCAACGTGAACTGCAATGGAAACTCATGATAGTCTGTGAACACTTATCTATCAGCTGCAAGGACTGGGAACACTCACTGCAAAATTGGAACTGATAGATCGGTAGATAAATCATCATCATCATCATCATCATTGTGGAAAAAGCTGAATAGGTAGGTAGAGTCTTGAATGATTTTCCATCCAAAAATATAATACATCATTCTAAAGTTTATTAAAACGGCTCAACGTTTTACTTCGAAGGCTTTTTCAGGAGCAAATGTGAGTAAAACTAACGACAGTATAAAGCAAACCATCATCACCATCATCATCATAATCTGCATCATCATCATCAATATCAACATCAATAAAAACAACAAAAACATTTTTTTTAAAAATGTAAAAGCATAATTATAATGAATCTCTGCATTCCGTCTGGTAAAAGAAGAATACTATTATGGTCAGACAAAAAGACAGACAGACAGACAAAAAAGAATACTATTATGTGCAGACAGACAGACAGACAGACAGACAGACTTTAAAATAACCGAATGATAAATAAGAAAAACAAAAACGAGTTCAGAATTTTCTGTACCGGCTGAGAGGATGATGCATGGAAAAAAGGAACAAAGTAAAAACAAAAACAGAAGCAAGGAAAACAAAGAAAAAGATGAGCAGAGAAAATTTCAGTTCGGTCACAAATATGAAGGAACAAAAAATCAGATGACAAAAAAACATTATTTATCACAAATATTCTATAATTTATTATAATAATTATTATTATAAATAATATTATAGTGAATACAAGAGCATGGCATCTGCGTGCATCACAAAAGGCGTTTTAAGTTGAGCTTCGGCTTTTTTATACATCGAAACCACAAGGATGTGAGCGATACCCTACCTTTTTTGCTCTAATCTACTAAAAAAACCAACAAAAAAACAAAACACAACAAAACTAGTACGGAAACTAAAACAACAAAACAAAACAAAAACCCACATAAAAACAAACTTAAAAAAAAATACTGCTTCTACGGTAGTAAGTACACAAACAAAATTTTGAATGAAATATTCCTCGCAAGATCAAAATCTTGACACACACACAATAAGCATTGGTTCTAGGCAAGCATGCATGCAAATTTCCAGACACTGATTTTTAATAGTTATTCAATTCAACATTGTACAAGACAGACCTTGCGAAGGAAGAGAAAGACTAAAACTAAAAGGAATAGTTGGTTAACTAAATGGATAATGTTCATGTATCAGAAACCATTTAAAATTAAAAACAAACAAAAATAAAACAAAACTGTGACTAACTTAAGTTACCACATGTGGGAGGTAGAACTTTATCAATCAAATTCTTTAATAATAAACATGTAAATAAATGAAATAAATTAACTTCCATGTTATTGATCCTCTTGGGCAATATGTTTCACAATGGTGTGTATATATTTATACAAAAAACCATTAGTACATAAATGAGCAATTGACTACAGAAATCATAATAATGTATCACACAAGCGTACAAAATATAATTAATAAAAATTGCTACCTTAATAAAAAGGAATGATAATCAACACTTGAGTGCATAATACAATTTAATTAAGGTAATTGTAAGATTAAAATACATGGCGAGCACACTTTAAAAATGGCACCCCATTCTCAAATCTCCAACTTTATAATTAATATTTCTCCATTGGACTAATGGGTCTGTCCATCGTCCTTGTTCATTGTCCAGAAAAGTCTACCCCAAAGCCATGTCTGTCCACAGACACACACACATGTATACAAATGCACACACAGATGCAAACATACACACATACAGAACACACATACACACACTCACATATAGAGATACATACACACAGGCAAGTACACACACACACACACACACACACACACA
>NW_004797654.1:586037-587550 GCF_000002075.1 Aplysia californica
CAGATAGGTATGTAGGTAGGAAGGTAGTAGGTAGCTAGGTAGGTAGGTAGGTAACTAGGTAGGTAGGTATGTAGGTATCATCACCATCCTCATCATCATCATCACCACCCTCATCATCAACAACAGTAGGAACAGTAAAAGCAAAAGATTGATGCTAGTATGAATAATACATCTTTGCGCTTTGTCTAGCCAAAGAAGATCATAATTTGATGAAATGTATTATTATTTGCAGATTGATAGATACATAATTTATGGCGCCCGCAACTGCATAAGGTCATATGAGCGCCAAGAGATGAATGTCAACATAAAAGTCCAAATGGGGAATCAGGCTTACTCTGCTCACCTCTCTAGGCTCACCAGCACAAAGTCTGCTTCGACTATCAAGGCACCCCGGAAATAGCAGTTCACAAGAGAGTGACAAACACACAAAAGAAGTAGAGGAAAAATGGCAGATAGTAAGAATGAAGCAAGAAAAAGCAGCAGTTCCCCCTATGTTGTTCCGGCACAGTTTGAGCATGACATTGATAAATCAGCTCATTTAGAAATCTACTGTGCATAAGAACATGTTAATATACCCCCTTTGGGAATGGCCAAAAGACATCTTCAGTCAGTTACACTGCCTGTGGGGGGGGGGAATAAGTTTTTTAACACAAAAACGATCAAACAGCAATACAACATAATAATAACATGATAATAATGATATGTATACAATTATACAATGACTACTGTTTAATAGATATCACAGTAACATTTTTTTACTACATAAAAACACTGGTGATATAGAAATTACTTTGTGTCTTTTCAATGTAATGACAACAACCTGAATAAAACATCATAGTATCATTTTCCTACACTACTATACACATGCTGTGAACCAGTAAATACAATATGTGCAAAAATGTGCAAAACTGTATGGGTTTAACGACACCCCCTTGAACCACAGTAAAGTTTTTTTAAGAAGCGAGCCCTCTGAATTTAACAATATCTCCGATAGACAGAGACAAAAGGGAAAATTTGTGCAACGTGCCTTTTCCAAGGAATGAGTGGAGCTGAACCTTGAAACCCTGAACCTGTAATCCCACAATTATGACTCTGTTGTCCTATTACAACCACTAGACTACCCATACCACAAATACAATGTGCATAATCAGCTACGTGTTCCATCGTCTCAGGATATAAGAAGTAAACCAATACAGCAACTATCTTCTTCTTTCGTGAAATACGATCATCCTGCCCACCATTCCTGAGCCATATCCTAGAAAACTGCTTAAATATTGTAGGCCCATCTACAGACACAAAAAAAACAACAAAACATAAACAACTGGCTATGGTAGTGCAAGAGACAACGCTGCCGTCGTAAGGGAAAACGACGAATGGTCAAAATTTTTCGATTTTTGTATTTTTACATATTTCATAGAGTATTTAATTCTGCATCTGATGGTGTAAAAATTTGTGTCATATCCTAATCCGTTGTTGCGTAATTGAGAGTTCGTCGTTTTCCCTTACACTGGCG
>NW_004797654.1:588023-603726 GCF_000002075.1 Aplysia californica
CGACATCATTATAGAATTACCTAGCAATTAATGACACTGCGTTATGAGAGTAAATGTCTTTGTCCAACATAAAACGTGGACGTATTGTGGCGACACTTAGTCTTGCTTTACGATTTTTTATGACTTGATGGACGTTACGATCGAGTATAATAATGTCTTACAGATTCAAACTGTCCTTGTCGATCTCTACTTTGTGGTATGTTTTCCGATCCGATCAACTGAATCCTTTATTAAACACAAAGCGTTGCATCACCTCTCCCGAAAGCGTTTGTGATACAGTCTTGTCAGATTGTTACATTTCTTACGTGAAAGTTTGACTTTGCAATGATCTGATCGTATTATTGACATTGTAACATTGTTGATCCCTTTGGTCGTGCAGGGAAAAATTTGCAATTAGCGAAAATAAAAGTAAAACTCGCTTTTGAAGAGAATACAGTAAAGAGGTATCATGGAAACCAAACTTTGGTTCCGAATGAGACAGTTTTAAATCAAGCTGTTGAAATTGTGTGCACATCTGATTTGTACACTGACTGTGTAGTATTGAACCAAGCGCGGAAATGAAACGAAGGACGTTTACCGAGTTACAGTTGGGATATAACAAAAACCTAACTTAAATACGTATAATAGCTAGTTTGTATACGTCTTATTTTTATTTGTAGTAACCAGTACACAGTCATTACTGTCAATAATGCATCACAACTGACCATCGCCTACGCCCATAAACGTTCACGAGTGTAAGGGAGAACGACGAACCGTACCATTCGTCGTTTTCGCTTACATCGCAAGGCTCACCTGCGGGTGCGCAGTGTAAGGGAGAACGACGAATGTCGAATAACTTGGCTACTTTTTAACCTAAACCATTCAAACTATAGAAACTGCTTTAAGAACATCTCAATCAGATATCTGGTGAATTACAGCTTAAAAGAGTGAAAAATAAAAGAGTTATAAAGTGAAAACAGTTTTTGCCTCTACTGAAAAATTTGCTTCGCTACCTGCGCAGGACCATTCGTTGTTTTCCCTTACGACGGCAGAAAGTATGGGTCTATCTTATGACTGTAGAGCAAGGAAACATTAAAGGATGATTAAAAAGATGATTTCCTTACCAACTTGTGAGACTAATTTTGTTACGGTGACATTTCTTAATTTGATGTTGTCAAGACTGTTAAGCTTCTCATTTATAAGGAAATCTGGAGGTAAATCAGGCCCTATGAGACAGTAAAGGGGATAAGCAGCATTGGTACAAAACATTAAAATCATCTCGCATGAGTGTTTACCCGGCCGCTGATTGATTGCAATTTCTTTTTAAGCTTCTTTCGACACAATTTAGATCCATTTAGGACTGAGGGCTGCTTTAGTGGGGTGCAGCATCATAGTAGACAGATAGAAACACTCGATAAAATAACTGTCTCCGAGGGAATCGAACTACAGTCTTCTGCATGAGCAAACAGCATTAACATTACACCACACACTGGTTGTACAGCTTAATTAAGTCCCTCTGCAAATGAAATCACAATTATGAATCATAGACAGCAAATTTACATATACACAATATCACATTAAATATTTATTCTTTCTAATACCAGATCCCCAGCATAAAACCATCTCATAAAAGAATGAAAAACAAGTACAGTGGGAAGTAGATGGGTGCATAGAATATGTAGTACATCTGTTTGTAAACAATACAACTGATATGTAGTTCTTGCACAGATTTTTACAGCAAAGTTTGTAGAAAATATCTTTTTGTACAAATAGGCAGATGTCAAATGTTTTTCTTTCAAGAAAGTAAGTACAAATAGGTGAAAAAAAAATAGATTAATAAATAAGAGTCCTTCATATTAAAATTTCAGGACTTTCATTCGGTGTGCAGCGCCTTAAGTTTGATTCTTCCTCAACAGCAAGTGTGATCAGTAGCCACACTGATTGTCTTTTTGTGTATGTGTTCTTTGTCAGATTACAAGGGTACAGAATTGATTTGACAAAAATGTTGTACATGAATGGGAAATAGGAATCAGTAGGAATGAAACGTCAATTTAAATCTTATCATATTGTGGAGCACCTGGAGCCACAGGAAGTGTGCACTATTGAGGTGATCTATATAATTATTATGATTAAGTGACCAAAATTTAAAAAAAAAAAATCAATTGCCTTCAGGCCATATCACAGAAGAAACTTAGTAGCAAAAAAATATATCAGGAAAATACATAAATAACAATCAAAGAGCAAATTAAACATTTTTGTATAATTGAGCATCACAATTCCTTCAACAAAAGGAAATCTACTTGCAATATATTACTGTAAAACCTTTCAAATTTTGTAAAACAGAAAATAAAGGCTACTAAAAATGCATGAAATGTGTAAATGCAAGGCCAAGTATTCCATTGCTATACAAAACTGAACAAGGAGAAGCTCAAGTAAAAAATAAGGCATCATATTCATTGCTCTCACAAGGAAAATGCTTAACTTTGTTTGACCCTGATGTACAGGATGAACAAACACAGATTCAGAGACAGTCAGGAATGGATAACTGAAATATGTCGCGGATGAAAATTTCGCTACCTCAGAATTACAAGACTTCAAATATTCTTACCATTTTGATAGAGCAGATAGAGCATATTGCTTTTTGACCTCAGGGTCTTTTTAACTGAAAACCGCCAAAAAAGTTAGAAAGAAATTTGTAATTCTGAGGTAAAAAAATGTGTTTGATCCATCCATGAGTCAGGTTAACCATTAACGAAAAATTAACGAGAGAGCAGTCGGTGACTAGCAAATTGTACAAGCTATCTGTGATTTTGATTTTTGCGTGTTTGTATTACCTGTGCCAAACTGTACTCATTTCTTTCAAGACACTTACCAATTATAAAATCATTTCTATAGAAAATGCATTATTTTCCATAAGAAAGAAACATTAGGAAATAAGGTGAAAAGGCCCCAAAAAAGATCTCCATGGCCAAATGGCACCACAAGAAACCAACACCTGTCACAAAACTTTCCATCAAAGCTACATAAGTGAATTAAGGAAAAGGCAAATGGAGTACAATGCCAGCAAATACGTCTTGACATTGCTCTTAAAAATAATTGACCGAGAGAGATGCTAATACGTTATGCCCCTAATGACACATTTTAAACCATTTAGGAGGCAGGCTGCTTCAATCCTACCTAGCTGTCAAGCCCATCCCAAACTGAGTTGTCCTCAGTGTCCCAGCAAACAGACAGAGCTCCTAAAAAAAAATAACTTCCCAAAGCGGGAATTGAACTTACTTCTTCTGAGTGCAACAGCAAAGAGCCCTACCATTTACACCACAGATGCCGGTCTCTTGGAAATGGGTAAAGATCGTGCTGGCTTACTTTTCAGAGAACAAAATGATGTTGTAAACAGACTACAGACAGATTTCATGATTGAATGGTGATATCAACCAACATTAAAAGAGAAAAATGTTTTTAAGCACACACAAAAAAATCTACATATTTGGGATGGAGTATTCTTATAAGTGTTCTCAAGCAATGGGGCTGTAGGTAGTTATTTGTACAAAACTATAACGTTTCCAGTAACTGGTCTTTTTTCCTTGAAAGGCCATAGTGTCTTAGGAAACTGCAGATTTACTTTTTGTCTTTGATTTACATTTTTTCAGGAAACACGATGCAAAAAAAGCATTTCTAAATAAAAGATGCTGAGCCCAAATAAGAAAAATTGATGAAATTTTCCCAACGGGCGGAAAATGCCATTTTCTTAAATTTCATTATTTTGACGAGCGTTTGATTTCACCACGCTGCCTCACACAATATGGTAAATACAATGTACAAAGACATAAACTTTTACATACACCCAACAAATATCAATACATCATGTGACTAAATCCTTGAAGGCTTTGGTTGCCCGAGCCAGATGAAGAAGAGATGTGAGGCAAAGTTTCTTTTCCAGACATTGGTAGAAATACTCTGGAGCCTGGATGGTAAGGGTGGGGAAGGGAAGGGTGGTCGGAGACAATTGAACAATAAGATAAGGTATGACAAGAAAAGACAAGGTAAGAAGAATTACATACGATGAGCTATGTCTATTAGTTATAATGAATTAAGATTGAGGGGATACAATTCAATAAGTTAAGACAAGTTAGGTTACAACAAATTACCGTTGACTGTATACATACAATCACTCAAACAATTAAAGACAATTTACAATACAATTACATTGACTTGGATCTAATCAGATGCATAGAGACAAGTTATGGTAAGATAATTAACATTGATTGATACAAAAAGATATATAAAGACAAATAAAGTACAGTTGTTTCATATGTTTTATGATCATAGGAGGGGATTTTGTGAAATATTGATAAACAGTACTTAAGAAAATATTCCTAGGTTTCTTTTTTCAGAACTCCTTTTTTCGCAAGTCATCCAGGATGCGACGATACAGGGCACGTGAAAGTATGGTAATCATATGTCTAACTACCCTTTCAAACAGTGTTAGGTAATTTCAGATGTGAGACCAGTTAATTTGATCTCCAACAGCAAAAAGGAAAATTGCTTTGAAAACTCAAGAAGCAACCCAAGTTTAGACTTATCATAACAATTTGGCCTATAAAGATCAAAATATAATTTTGTAAGTGAGTGAGAACTTACCTCATACTTGAGATTGTGAAGAAAGATGATCTCTTCACCAGAGAGATGGATAAGGGAAGATCTGAAACAGATGTATAGTATGCCAAGTACTCTTTAATAAATTATGCTTTTCTAAATATTCAAAAAATGAAAATTGAGTGCAAGAAATTCTCAAGACCAATTTTAGCACAACGGGAAGAATTTCTTACTATACGTTCTAAAAGTAATTTTGTTTGCTATGGTAAAGGAAACGAAAACAGTTATAAAAACAATACCTACTATTCTATAGTGGAATGGAAGAAACGGTGCTCTCTGTTACAGAATTGTTTTTGGATAATGTTTATTTTAACAATAAGGAGTATGAAAAATCTCTTTAAAAATCCCTGAATATTGCGGGATCTTTACTGAAGATGAAGATTTTAAAACACTTTAAAACACTGTGGTGTCCTAGGTGAAAGTCAGTAATTAGAGTACAGTTGAGCACAGATAGCTCAAAACAAATCTCGGATTGACTAATGTGTTTGACACATCCATAATCCCGGTAAAGAAATGTAATCCAATATTATAGAGGTATCAGTAGGGGAATGGGAAATTGTATGAGCCATCTGTGATTTCCCATTTTCTGTGTTTGAGTTAGATATGCCCAACTGTACACAGTTTTAATGAGTTCAGTAAGAGAACCTAAGTCTTGTCACTGCTGAACAGATTAGTACATCAACAAAATTGCTGGATCAATCATATCATTCAGCATAGACAAATCTGTGGTATTATGGTTGGGCCATGGATGCAGAAGAGGGGAGTTTAATTCCTGAGTGACGATCAGGGCCATCCCAAAAAAACAACTCAACAACTTTTTCGGTAAATATTTTCCTCCACACTGAAGTTTTTCGTTTCAAACTTGTACACAATATTTGGAAGTCAAGAGGAATTTGTCTGATATTCATTTTAGATAAATCCACAGAAAAGTTTAGCACTACGTAGTGTGTAAAAAAACCCAACCCATTTTCAGCTAAGTCCCCACTTTTGTAGCATGATGCACAAGTTCGCATCAGGCTTACCATTAAAAGTCCCAGCGATAGCGTCATATTGCAAACTACAGTAGTATAACAGGCCAACAGAAGTTTGCAGATTGTTTTTCTCAAGTTTCCTTTGCCTGCTGAGATCACGGTTAAGATTAGTAAAGAGAGAGCTTTTGTATTGAACATTTTCTCACCACCAACTCATTTCGTAAGTTTTGCACAAGGTGTTAAGTGCCCTTAAGGCCTTCTTTGATGTCAAGGGTGGAAATAATCCATTGTTAGGATTTGCAGAGAATCAAAACTAAAAATTTCTAGACAAAATGACCACTTCAGGTTAAACACACACCGTTCGCACCCCTTTAAACGTCACCAGAATTCAGTAGATGAGCCCCATGAGACATCTGTCCTTAGACATCTTCATCTATGACGGTACCATTTTCCTGCTCACAATGTTGATATGGATCAGAGGATAGCAATGTGTTTGACGTTCATGATTCCTTGATCGTCTTGAAAAGCATGAACATTTCCCCTATGGCATTTTGTTCCTTGGCAAAGCCCCCCCCAAATGCTGGCTATTGGGCAACACCTCCTCCCTATTATCTCTAGAAATAACTCCAACGATAAAGTGTACAGTGTGTGGCTTTGAGTACTCATGGTAGGGTAGATCTTTGTGTTTGGCCACGACTGAATATTACGAATGAAGCGTGAAAAGGTGTCGAGTCCAAAGGAGGACAGATAGAGCACTGAATTATTAAAATTATAAAACTCTGTAAGAGAAAAGAAATATTGTTCAATTGTTACAGGGAAGGAAAGATTAGATTTTACAAAGAAAAAGGAAGGGAAAAAAACAACAAACCAATCATTTCATGACTTTTCTTACAAGATCTTTTAAATTGGTGCACTTTGTGTTTATAGGTGGTTTTTATAAAAGCCATTTCCATTTTCGAAAACAAGTTTCTTCTTTATGAATTTTATGTCAAACATTCCTTTTGAATATAATTATATCTGTTCCAATTTACAACATTCTAGTACAAATTTTGTGCAAGATATTCATTTTAAAAAGTTGTAAAGTTTTAATGGATCACCCTGTATTTTTTGTGAGAATCTCAGTTTGTCTGCGGGAATGCTGTATCTTCCTCAGCCCAGGTTGGACCTGACAAGCAACGTTGAAGCATCCCGTCTCCTAAATGACCTAAGTAGTACTGACAGAGGTGTCAGACATTTTACAACTATAACAATGAATTATATTCAGAGACCAGTCTCGTTTAGAAATGTTTCCAGGTCGACGTGCTTAAAGACTTACCTTTCCATCTCATGTGGTTTCAGCCATTTCTCTATGTCTGACTTTTCCCATTTCATGATAGCAGCCTCATTGAGGCGGGGGATGGCAGGGACAAGGGGAGGAGCCTGGGGGGTGGTTGGGGTGGTCTTCAGGGAGTGGTTTGTGGAAGTTACGAGAGGCTGAAGATGAAAACCAATGTTCAAAAACATTAATAATATGTGAGATTTCGGAACTTCACGGTGACATTACAGATGGTTCCAGTAGGGAACGGATTAGCGGGTGCCCACATCACTCATGACTCATCAGAAAAGAGGAAGATAAGACTAACGCTAACATTATTTTTTTGAAAACAACAACCAAATAACAGAAGCATGTCTTCTTAATAATTATAAACATAAGCATTATCCCACATCATCGCTTTTCACCACCATCACCATCATTTCTATAGTCATCATTGCTCTCAGATCCTTCACAAACATCTATAATTATCTTAAACATCTATATGTAACAGTTATATGTCATAACAATTTTGCACGTTATACATTATTGGGCACTCTCATACGCACATTTTTCTACTAATCAGATGGTGTCAATACCATAGATATGGGTAAGGGACAAAAAAAAAAAGAACAAAAAAAAAGTGAGGCAGCATGGTGAAATCAGGCGCTCATCAAAATAATGGGAGTAAAGAAACTGTTTTTTTTTCTGCAGGTTTGGGAATTTTTATCGAATTTTTGTTTCATGGCTCAACACCTTTCATGTCCATTAAAGAGCACATTTATATGTGTATATTACTGAAGTACATTGATTAAAGGCATGAAAGATGTAAATTTTCAGTTTCCACGGACTCTCAAACTATGGAAATAACTCAACTTTGGTGGCCATTTTCTAGCTAATTTTGCCTCTGAAACCAGGCGATCCCAATCTCTTTCAATCCACAATATCTCGACTTCTATTGAAGATACATGGGTATTTTTTTCAGTAAAAGCAAGGCAAATGAATAAGCTTTCATATGATGCCAATAACTCCACACCCCCAAAAACTAACGAGCGCCTGATTCCATCGCATTGTGAGCAAATAAAAATAAATAGCATTTGTATAGTACATATTACTACTTCACAGCAAGCTCTATGCGCTTTACAATCTATTTTATTACCCCAGCAGACCTGGTAGCATCCTGAAACAAACTCAACTGCTTTGGAAGCAGAAAGTGCACTTAAACATTAACATATTGAAAAGATCTTTTGCTGTCAGTGAATAAAAATGTACAGTGTTCCTAGAGGTTTTTTGAATACACCACCAAAAACAAAAGGTTTCCTTCAACTAGGCATCACTGGTGCAAATGTTATCTCAGCCTGTACTAAAAGGGATGACTTATCACTTTTAGTCCTCAAATACGGTCAAATTTGCTCTACTGGCTATTTATCCAAGACAATCACCTGCACAAATGACCTATTCCACTTTTCCCTTTAACTTTTTGAAACATCTGTACCAAAATATCGGTATGAATGCAATATGGCAAATACCCTGGGGGTACCGACATATCGGTATGACACAACCACCTAAACATGACGTGTGTTCGGCAGAAATAGAACCCAATTACAAAACAGTAGCATCAATATACACCAGCATAGTGACATTACAACCAAAAAAAGAAAAACTGTGCTAACGACACACAACACACAACATTTAAACAAAATAGACAGTATTGAAAAAATATGTCATCGTAACGCCATTCCTCTAAAGCAAATGTTGGGGACAGTGGTGCAAATTCTTAAACTCAAAGCTCAAATTCATCTTTTCATCAGAATGATTGAAACAAAAAGCAATGAAGGAAAATTAAGCACTGAACTCTATAGGCTTAAGCTCACAATCATCACATCTATCCTTTCGGCCTTAAACAATTCTGAAATGGTGATCTCACCTTCTCTATCACGGGGCTCCCATCAACCACATCCTCGCCATCTCCAGCTAGCTTCACTGCTTTGAGAAGCCCGGACATACGTGAATCAAACGAGTACTTGCCGCTGAAGTCGTAAAAAAGTTTTGAGCCCAGAATCAGCCCCAACCAACCGTCGGCGCGATATCCTCTCTGTACCACAAGCGGAATAATCTTCTTCCTCTGTTGAAAAGCGTACTCAGCCTCTGTGGGAGAGACAAGTGTCAGCTGAGAGAGGGAAAAGTCCACAAGAGAAGAAAAGGGGTAAGGAAATCTTCAAGTGCTGTGCATTAAGGTAGATTATGTACTGCAAAACTTCAGTAACACGTATTCTCTTGGGATCCAAGATTTTCAACACCTTATTTGTTTGTTTTAGTAATCTTTTAGCAAAAGTTTTACAACACTAGCAACACAATAAGGTCATATAAGTGACAAAGATAAGAGGTGTTACAAGAGCGTCACAAATACAAAAAAGGAGGAGAGATAAGGACGATAGATGTCTGAGAAGGAAAAAAGGAGCAAACCACACCACAGCACCTGCTACCCACCCACATCTTAATAACATTGCGTATTACATTAGATTACATACTGTAAAACCTTGGTATAATGTACTCTCTTTGGACCCAAGATTTTGAAAATCTCATTTCTTTGTTTGAGTTGAGAAGTACATCGACGCAATACCGCTGTAAGCTTACAAAGAGGCTAAATATTTTACTTGCTGAATCAAAAGCCTGATCAGTTACCCTACTGGTGTGAAAATATTATAAGTTTTTTAATAAATTAGAATTCAAATTTCAGAAGGACACCTTTTTAAATGGATACACTGACAAAAAATCTCTTCCTCACGAAACTGCTGTGAAAAAAAAAATGGTTATTTAATGCTGGGGAAAAAGTAAGACAGACAGACAAAAACAACAGAAGGAAAGTAAAAAAGTGGGACATATCAGTGTAGCCTTCAAACCACACATTTTGAGCATCTTAGTCAAGGTATGTATATGCCTACATAGAAAAAAAAAAAAAAATGGCACTTGTTGCTTCAGAATGTCAGCGTTAGAGCTGATGGTTCATTTATACCGTGTGCGTCATACCAAGGTTTTACTGTATTTGTATGTGCCCAATTCCTAATGATGTGCACGAGTCTGAGAGTAATGAGAGAGATGTAATGGAGTGAGTGTGCATGTGTGTGTGTGTGTGTGTGAATGTGTGTGAGCATGTGCCTGTGCATGTGTGCATGTGTGTGTGTATGTGTGTGTGTGTGTGTGTGTGTGTGTGTATGTGCGTGTGTGTGTGTGAGTGTGTGTGTGTGTGTGTGTGTGTGTGTGATTATTCTGGGTTTTTTCACTCCACTGAATGTATACATTTCTATCATACTATCTATTTTAATTGATTGTACTGTGCTCAGAGCTTGTTTCGTAATAGAACAGAGCACTGTATTATGCTATTTTTCATCCTCATTATTATCAACATCATTCCCCTACTGTTTCGTCATTCACCTAATTATTCTTCCCCAGAAAAGATAAACAATAAATTCCGTTATAATTTATGGTTTGTACTTCAAATAAACAATAGGCCTACCTAAAAATATCCAAGAAAAGTTATTCGATTAACAATTCTTTTGTAAAGACTTTACTGAATGTTTCTTTTTTTTTTTTTTTGGGTAAGTGTTTTACGTGGCTTGCAACTGAATAAGGTCATATGAGCGCGCAGGACACATTAAACTTTTTCAATTGGTAGGCAATTTTGAATTTTGCCCCGGTGGTGGCCGAAGCCTACTCTTATCGATTTTAGACCACTAAGGGATCTTTAACATGCACAACTTGCACACAGGCCCTCAGATATTTTTCGCCCTTGTCCGAGAAGGCTAGTTGTAGATCTTTCCTACAAGAAGATTAGGGGTGTGGCTAAAAGACAGCAGTAAGAAAGACAAAAGGAGTAGCAGTAGAAAGACTGCAGAGAGAGTCAGGAGCCTAGAGGAGGGGGCAAAGGATGTGAGGGGGTAGGGGCAGAAAGAGGAGACGAAAGCAGGCGATAGAACATTGCTAGAGAGGAGAAAGGAGACAATTTCAGAGAAGAAAATTTACGGTCGCTACCCGGATTCGAACCCAGGACCTTTGAAAGAGAGGCCAATACCTTAACCTCTATGCCACGAGAGCCCCCCTTTACTGAATGTCCTACACATTAAATGAAAGAATTTACAAAATCAAGGAGGCAGATTTTTATCTACTGTGCATGTCAGGGTCAACTAGGGTAGAGTGGGTAATAGCATTGTCCCAGCAAATAGAAAGAGATGCTCACCACAGGCACTCACACTAGTGAATCTCTGCTACAGAGGGGAGTGTTTTCTAAATAATATTCTTGAACATTCCAACTTACCAGCTCGTGTGTTGGGACTGTCCTTGTACTTCTGGGACATAGCGATGATCACGACAAACGAGTCCTCCACAGCCTTAGCCATGGCCTGTACACACACACACACAAGAAGGAACTCTTGAAATGATTCACCGAAAATAAGGCAGCATATCAAAAATGAGAGAATTCATATAGGTTTAATTCCCCTTTCAACACTTTACCGTTTTTCAAGAAGTGGAACCTCCAAATTTGACTGCCCATCTCCAATAGGACTGAGCATGAGAGACATGGGTAGAGAGCCTTAAAGCCTCCCTAAAACAACTCAAGTTCAGTGGGGTTTCAAACTAAGGCCATCTGCTTATCATGAAACTAACTAAGCTGACAGTGCACCCCCCCCCCTCCCCCCAATAAGGCTGCCTTTAGTTATATGGTTTTGTTACTACTGACATTTTAAAGTAAAGTAAGATTATAAAGATTGAGCAAAATTAATGGATTTTTTGTTCTGTTACAATTGACACTTTTTAGCCTATGGACCTGAGCATACACCTGACAATATATCTTTCTGCACACCAAGTGGACACCTTGGCATCACCTGTCACATTGGCTAGTTTTGTCCACTGGTGCCCCACTCTTTTCCTGAACAGGCCTACGTCTTCCCCGGTCTCTGCTTTGGTGTAACATTTCATCAAGTTGAAGACCACAGTCAGTCGGATTTTACTTTTTTAATGTACGATGGGAGTTTTCCCTTATTTCTCTTTGCCTCTATTTTGCATAGAAGTACAGTTACCATCAGATCTATTTTTAATAATTCATGTAGAAACAGTTCAGGGTAGGCTTACATAGGTGTCAATCTAGAAGCCCACCCAAAACAGCTCAGACACACAGGCACTGTTGACTGAGACGACCAAGGCTCAAGGGGTAAGATATTAGTCTGCATTAAGTCTTCTTCTCAATCTTTTCAACTGCACGGCATTTGATGACCGGTATCTATTACGAACTGGGCGGGCATGCTTTAGTTTCACTGTTGACTTAAAGTTTCTTCTGTAGTATTAATGGGGTGGGCCACATTTCATGTCCTAGAGCTCTGTGTGTTCTGCACTGCTGGAGGATGTGCTCCACAAGGTCACTGTGTCAAGTAAGTATAAGTCTAGTCCTTGGTATAAGTCAATTTTTTCCCTATATGGTACATAAACCTCTTTGGAAGCCCTTCAAATAATCACTTAAACATTTTTTAAACAATAAGGATCAAGCAAACTTATACATGCATACAACACAATAATGTAAAGGAATCCCAAATCTGACAAACACGAATTACCATCTTGAGGCAGCCAGTAAAAACTGTTCTAAAACCAAGGCAAAGATTGGTTGTTCATCTGGTTTTAGAACAGGACATACATAGAACAGAATAAGCCCGTTAATACTTCCCAGCTCACTCCACAATTCAAATTAGCTAAAAAGTGACATCCCAAGTTTTTCCTTTGTGCCCTTCATGCAGAAAAATACATTACATTCATGTGACCTGTCAAGCTGAAAAAGCATCAGCAAAAGCTCTCAGACCTACTTGGAGGGTTGAGCCACCCATATAGTCAATGTCCAGCCAGACGGGTATACCATGTGACCGCAGCTTATGGACAATCTTCTTGATGAGCTCCTGATGGCCCCACTGATAACTCATCATCGCATGACCTGGTAGGAGAGAGATGCAAACATAGTTAGCTTTTTATGGACAAAGTGGAAACAATGTTCGCCTCATAGCAGACCAAAGTTGTGGCCCATTTTGAACAATCATACACAAATAAAAACCAGAAACACGAATCTGCACATGTCATAGTATGAATATTATTGCTCGCCTTTTCAGATAAAGAAAACAAAATTGAAAAACCTGTGTGAATAACAAAGTTAAAGTGCCCATAAGCCTGTCCCCGTAGGATTATGCGATTGTGCGGTCGCCGCGGTTTTTCTCGCGTAATTCCGCATTATTTGCATATTTTGGGATTCTGCACGTTTTCTCACGTTTTTGTTTTTTTCATTATTTACAATAATAATATTTAGCTCCTCCCCGGTTGACTAAAGGGAAGTAATTACCGGAATAAGTCTCATTAAAACTTGATTATTTCCCTTGTTAAAATATCTTGGCTAGCCTATTGTAATTAATAGGTGAGGCATTTTGTTCCTTGAGCATGTTCAATTTTTCAATCCACCAAAAGTTGTTCTCATGTCTGCTGATGTTTCATGTTTGACAGGTGTCCCAGATTAAAGTGATGTGCCAGCATCAGCGGTGCAGATGTCTTCCTTTTGTTTTGTTTTGTTTTGTTTTTGTACATTTTTCTTTCCTCTATAGACCTACTGCTGAAAGTTACAGAGATTATATTTTTTGGTTGCTTTTTTTTTTTTTTTGACTGATGCGTATTGTTTTCTTTCCAAATACACAACAGATTACTGATACTGATACATACTGATTTCAATTTTTCTGTACATAAAACATGAAAATTCTTCTTGAAAAAGGGCAAAACATGTCGCGAATGGTGTTACGGTAACATGCATAAATTTTGCATAATTTTGCTTTTTTCTTGCATAATTTGGTTATCTAAATTTTCATAATTCTACGGGGACATTATTAAGCTTATAAAGCAGTGCGTCTTCAAGAGTTATAGAGTGATGAGAATGTGTGTCGTAGTTTGTTTTTTTAAGGGTGTTGAGCCTAAAACTAAAAAGACATAGGGACAAAAACTGCCCAACATCTGGGAAGATGTCGTTTTTGTTTCAATTTCATTATTTTGACGAGTGCACGATTTCACCATGAAGGTGCACACTTACCTCTGGTCACTACTGGCTGCTCCCCAGGTGGACTGGTCACTGGCTCCACACCGGCCTTGATGGTCGTCTCACCCTGGACTTTACAGATTTCCTCTCCTTTGCAATATAAAAGACATGTACATATTTAGTACTTAAAAAATAAAAAAAATAAATGTTTCACTCGAATGGTTTTCCACACCAGCCTACCATCAGTCATCTAATGCAGGGAAAAATCCCCCGACAAAAATAAATTACTGAGGGAAAGAAAAGAAGTAGATTCTACCTGTTGCACCCTCCAACAACCCGCTCACAGACTGTACCCAGTGAATAGTATAGTTTTATAGGGAAAATGGCAAACTAATATTATTGATATAATATATCCATGCATTTGTGGGTATCATAGTGCATATATGTGTTTGCATTCTGACGAGGTGTCTATGAGGTTAAGTTTATTTTTAATAAGAGTTTTACAGCACTTGCAACACAAAAAGGTCATATTAGGGCCAAAGGTCAGAGGTGTTGATAGAAAGCAACATACAATGAAAAGGAGGCCAGATAAGGGCAATAGATGTTTGATAGGAAGGAATAGGCCAACCATTCTACTGAAAAACATTGATTAAAGGTACAAAATATGTCATTTTAGCTATTGGAGTTACCAAACTTTGGCGGACATTTTCTTGCTAATTTCACTACTGATACCAGGCAATCTCACTTCCTTCAATCACAGATATCTTGAGTTCTATTCAAGATAAATATATATTTATTTCAAGGGGAGCAAGGCAAATAAATCAGCTTTCACATGATACCAAGTGCAAGACAAACGAACAAGCTATAAGATGTTACAAAAAATTCGGTAATCCCAAAAATTCACAAGCGCCTGTTTCACCGCATCGTGACACAATGATCTTGCTAGAACGAAAGTGTTGTCGTTTCTCTTCAACCAGACCAATGACTTGCTTTCTGAACAATCTCCTGTAGAGCTTAAAACAGAGTATCCCCTTCTTTTTTGGATCAAGTCCATCTACCCTCATCCGCTTTCATAGCAATTCCATCCACCCTCATCCGCTTTCATAGCAATACCATCCACCCTCATCCACTTTCATAGCAATACCGTCCACCCTCATCCACATTCACAGCAATACCACACAGGTGTCTTTCCACTTACCTATATGCTTATGAGTGTCCACTTTGAGCAGTTGCTCTCTCAGTGACCAGAGAATGCCCTGGCAGGAGTGAGAGATAGCACCTCTCTCCTCTGTGTACAGATGCTGGACAGTGTCCACTAAGTCTGGCTCGCTGACCATCTTCATTTTGTTCTCTTCGTCAAAGGACAAGGCCCACAGACAGCTAAGAGCCTCTGGAAGGTTCAGACAAGGTTCATAAACTCTTGATGAAAACAAGCTGTGAGAAAAGAAAACCTCTTCGGATCATGGATCCTGAAGAGGAGGGAGGAGCAGCTATGGCATGCTGCAGCCTGCAACGATATCTATTCTCCAACCGAGTAAGTAAGTAGGTGACATATCAGGTCATAATAATAGTTTCTCTGTCAATGTCCAACAATGACCAATGCATCAGCGAAGGAGAATATTTCTCCAGTTAAATAGAAGAATTAGAAGTAATGTAGGTTAAGATGACTTGTAGCTTCTGATGTAGTCGATATGAGAGAGAGAGAGATAGAGAGAGAGAGAGAGAGAGAGAGAGAGAGAGAGAGAGAGAAAG
>NW_004797654.1:608857-620120 GCF_000002075.1 Aplysia californica
TGCCCCTCTGCCTGAGCTCCAGAATGATATATTACTAACATTCACACATGATCGTCACATTCCTTATCCCACTCAAGGTAGTCCTCGTCATTACAAGCACCTAATTCAGAAAGACCTTCAAATTAATCAGTAACATCCTGTGTAGTAAACACTATTTTTCAAAAAGGCCGGATTGGGGTTAGGGTCTCGCTAACTGCTGTACCAGTGGCTAGGCATACAGGCAATTTTAGGCGCCACCAGCGTACTGGTGGGTAGGGCTCAAAGGGTTAACGAAATGAAAACGCTATGAGGCTCTTGTCGAAGGATAGGAGGAGCTAGGTGGGATGGAGTTCACGGCATTTCCCAGTCAAAGTTGGCTGCAGAGGTTTTATTGTGATAAGCATCAGAAGGTGCTGTGCAGGAGGACAAAAGATAGGCACATAGAAGAAGAGATGGGAGGATAACATCCAAGAACGGACAGCTATGGAGCTGGAGGACACACCGAGGAAAGCAGAGAGCTAAAAGAAGAGGAGATTTGTTGTCATCTGTTGAGAAAACCCAATAGATGACAAATTTATGGGAGTAGAAGAAGCATCAGAAAATAAATGAGAGTGCTGGACTTGGTGCGAGGGTAGAGAATACCATGACAAAAGCTCTACAGGAGACTGTCGAGAAAGCAAGTCACCAGATCTGGTTAAAGAGAAAGGACAACAATTGGACTGAGTCCTGATGGCTGAGAACAAAGACAGTCAAATCTGACGAGGCCACCTCACATCGGTGAGAGGGGGCTCGGAGCATCATTACAGCTGGAAAGAGGAAGAGCCTGAAACAGCAGCGCGTTCTCTCCTGACGATCTCCATGCCAGAGCCGGGTCTGCGGAGTTATCATAGAGCATTGCATAAGTGGATAATGCACTATATAAATGCAATCCATTATTGTATTATTATTATCATCAGTCAGGAGCGCAAGCAGCAGTCCCAAACCATTTCCAAACTTGCTCTAAAGGCCACCTGTAGAGACAACCTCTTCCCAAATCCCCCTACCCCCCTTCTCCCTGTGGCATTCTTTTCTAGATTATTATGACACTGCCCACTTGTCTAAGACACAACAACAACAACAGGAAGCAACAACAACAACAATAACAACAGGAAAAAGCAGGAACTGTCCAAGACACAACAACAACAACAACAACAACAACAACAACAACAGAAACAACAGAAGCTACAACAACAACAATAACAACAGGAAACAGCAGGAACTGTCCAAGACACAACAACAACAACAACAACAACAGAAACAACAGAAGCAGGAACAACACCAACAACAACAACAGGAAACAGCAGCAGCTGTCCAAGACACAACAACAACAGAAAAAACAGAAACAGCAACAACAACAACAACAATAACAGGAAGCAGCAGCAGCAGCCGGGGAAGACTTACGTTGATGAGGTCGAGATCCCTCAGAATGGCTACACTCTCCTCCTGCATGCCACAGTTGTGAAAGATGGACAAACTCCACTTGATCAGCTTATTCTGGTCCTCCTGCAGTGGTAAGAAATCAGCACATTTTCTTAATAAATGAAATAAAAATGATTAATATTTTTTATAGCACTCACTTCCTGATAGCTCTAGGTGCTTCACAATGAAATAAGATTTAAATCAACGTTTTATGCACACTGGCCCATTCAACATACAATTCTTTCAAATGCATACTTGAAGAACACATACACAAAAAGACAATCACTATAACTACTAATCACACTACACTAGCCGTTTAAGGAAGGGTAAAACTAGTTAGCAAAATGAGACTTAAATAAATGTGGTTTTAGACTGAATTTAACTGCGGTCAAAGTAGGCGCCTCTCAAATGCAGTGGGAGGGAATTCCACACTGAGGCAGCAAATGTCCATAAAGCCGTGCCTTAATTTTTTCAAATTTTACAAGGCACAGTCTTGAGCTGCTTTTCATTAAAATGGATGATAAATTTTGAGCTGAAATATACTTATGTAATAAATTAGAAAAGGATTTTGGTGCTGGATGTTTCAACATTTTTAGCACATTACAGCAGCTTTGTAACAAATACTGTATTCACCAGTGTACCAATCTAGCTATATAAGCAATGGTGTTGTGTGTTCTCTTATTGGCCTTTTGAGAAAAAGTCTCACAGCTTGGTGCTGGAGTCTTTGCGGCTTTTTCCTTAGTTCTGTATATGTTTATAAGGCGTGAGTTGCAATAGTCAATACGATATAATGAAAATGATGACATCTGTGTATTAGAGATGTCTCACTTATAAAAGGCGCCATTTGTGCAATTCTTAGGATCTCTAAATATGCAGCCGTACATAGATTTTGGACTTGGCTGTGCAGAGACGATTTGTTGTCAAATGCTGCTCCTAATTTTTTGTCCTTTGGTTTAAGAATTGTTTTCTCATTTCCAATAGTAAGATAATCAGTCCCCTCAAACTGTGTAACCAGACATTTTTTTTTCTACACCACACTAAAGCAATTAATACTCCTCCAAAAGAGTGACAAAAGTCCTCCTAGTAAGTTTTATCACACTGAAAACACTGCACATATAGGTTGTTTTAATAAATTTAAATTTCACCTGTTCCTTTCTGCAACTTAGGAAAAGGCCCAGAAAAAAACAATGAAAGTTGCTTTCTAGAAAAGTCAAACAATTCGGAAAAAAATTAGAAAAGAAGTACCCAACCAAAACATATTTAATTAATTCAACAACCCAGTCAGAAAATGCAGGCAGTGTACTCTACCATCAGTTATGAAAAATGAGTATATCGAACAAAATGCACTTCCATCTTTTAAAAGAGATTAAACAGGCCCTATTATAAAACAAATTTTGCATCATGGAACCAAGCAAGCACCTAAATGCACTCTATCTTTCCCTTCAGTATGGTATGGTGCAATTCAGGGAGTTCAGGTGTACAGCCATAAGGCTCAAAGTCAACGAACAAGGACTCAAAACAGTTAATGTTCTTTCAGTGATAGTTGAAATATTGGAACAACAAATAAAACAACTTCACTTTCAGATTTTCCCCAATTTAGGATACTGAATGATGAAAGATGTGTCCTTACCTTTTAGTTTAACCCTATCCGTACGCCCTGAGGTCATTTTGTACCCCCGGAGTGGTATTCTTCACATTTTGGAATACTTCTAGAGCGAAGATCTCTTTCAAACTTTCAGTATTTCTCAAAAAATCATTTTCACAGACTTCTATGCAAAGCATGCAGATTGGATTAACAAGTAAATTTCCTCTATGAAAATTGGTGACACAGAGTTCCCCACGTCGTACGGATACGATAGTAAAACACGACATATGGATAGAGTTAAGTTTTAGTAAGAGATAAAAGGCACTTGCAGCACAAATAGGTCATATAAGTGCAGACGATTAAAGGTATAACCAGACACTAAGGTTCAAAGAAAAGGGGTAGAGAAAAGGACTAAAGATTTAGGATAGGAAAGGAGGAAACCACAAAAGAGCACCTGCCAACTACCCTTACCTTTAACTGTTTGTCCAAATGTAAAGGCCTCCATTCTTGAACAATCCGTGTCAGCTCTTTCAGCAGGGAAGGGTGACCACAAATGATAAGCCTAACTTCCTCAGAACAATCAGTGTTATTCACTAAGGCAAGCAGAATGTTTTTCACAGGAAACCATCGACCTTTTATCATGGTTCCTTCTTCTGATAAAAAGTCTCTCGTCTTTAAGGAATTGGATAAAACGTCACACAGAAGTTTAATACAGCCACTTTCACACATAACACGCGACACAGCGTTTCGAAAATTGAAAACAACATCTACAGGATATCTGTTCACTTTTAAGAGGAAGTAAGATTTTGTCACGCCTACTAAAGTTTGTCGGAACTGAAGGTTGAATGGAGTTCCTTCTTCTTCCATATTACGGGGGGGAATCTCAACAAGAGACTGAATACTCTCTTTTACTTTCTCAAAAGCTTTCTTTCTTTTTTCTTCTATTTCTTCGGCTGTTAAGGGTTTCTTTTTAACTGTCTCTTTCTCTGTACCATCATCACCTTTATCATCTCCTTCATTGTCATCTTCATTCGTGTCATCTGAAAATATGAACAAGAGTGGAGACAGTAAAAATCTATGCAATCTTGGTTGTTTCGATATTATAAAAGATCAATGTGTAAAACAAGAACAGAAACTCTATCGCTAGCCACGTGATTCAACTGCCTATGTGACCAAATTTTAGAAAATCACTTTTTGATCCCTTTATGTAGTAGGCCTACAGCCTTTGATACACCTTAAGTTAAAATCCCGAGTTTGAAAGATTACTGCAAAGTGTTTCAATCCTTCAATAAATCAATTGACTATATCACACCAGTCCCCAATTTCCACGGGATTCAACCGCGTAAGTGTCAGTTTTGCAGCCCGGTGGCAAATGGGCAGTTGAATCACGCTGAGTCAGTGATTTGTTGAGGTGTTCAAGTGTCGCATAGGCGGAGTGACCCGCATTGACTGACCTTTGTCAAAACGGACTGGAGGTCAAAACAAAGTGCTGCCTTAGCTAACTTCGACTCAAATTGATCTCTATAACGATAGCCAGGTGATTTTGTCAAGGCAGTTAGCATAAACTATCACTAGGTTTGGTAGTGTAGTTGAGAAAGGGGATTTTGGCATCAAAGAACATAATATGTTAATACTGACTCGACCAAGTTGGAAAATAGTGGCAAAGCTACTGACCAATTAAATTTTAAAAAAGTCAACGAATGAGAACTAAGGGGTGCTTATTTCACATTCGGTATAACTATTAGAAAATATTTTTCTTGTTTCTTGATTTACTATAAGTGTGTGCCCTTTGTTGTGTTTCTCATGTAGGTCCCTACCATGCTTGAATCATTGATTAGTTAATCAGTGCCGGGTAGATGATACTTAATTTGTCACTCGAAAAAAAAAAGCAACTCATAAGCATATTCGCCCCGAATATTTATTCTTCAAGAACCTTCAACTTCAACTCTCCAGCTCTACACTTCCATTTGAAACAAATCTCCATAGACATTCTACCTGTATGCAAAACAAAACGTTTAAATACAACAGCCATCGGAGATACTCTATACAGCGACAAAACACAGCTGATTAAAACCTGCAAATTCTTTGCCATATCAACAGACCGAAGGGCTAGAACCCAAATGGCCGCTGGATCAGAAAAGTAAAGTAAAGTAAAGTGAATACAACAGCCTTCAAATGTGGTTATTCGTGACTGTTGCAAAGACAGTTTCATGACTTGGAGATGGGAGCTCCATGATTGTCAAATTACCAGAGAGCAGAAGAGGACAAGCAATTTTGAGATAAGTAATTCTTTGACAAACTTGATGAAATTGCTTTCCCATTACTACAGATAGAATACAGCCCAAATCTATCTTGATAACGCTTTCAAAGCCTCAGAGGTCTTTATAGAGAGTACTAAAGAAAATGGAAAGAGTCACACATTGAACCAGACAACTTAAGAAAGATATTTTTAAAAAGCAACCAGTTCACAACCTCAGAGCTTTCTTGTAGCATCTCCATTTCTGAGAACAGTGAAATCAGTTAATAACAAAGAATGAGCTTAAGAAGAAGTTACATTTTCTTTGTTTAAAAAAAGTGGTGATACAACAAGAAAGCACTGAGGTCGCGTGTTGTTGTGTGTATGTCGGTAGGATCAATGTGATGTATGCCAGGTAAGAGAAACAATCTAACATGTAGCTTGCACAAAACCCAGTGGATGGGACTGTTTTTCACGGATCATGTTCCTCCCAACGCTAGAACGAAAGCCTAAATCTTTCCCTGGCAGCCATAAGAATAATTGATTTTATTAATGCTTTTATTCCTTGCCATATCGACAGACCAAAGGACTAGAACCCAAATGGCCACTGGATCGGAAAAGTAAAGTAAGTATTAATGCTTTTAATTTTCTTGTTTATTAACAACTGACTGATCGAGAAGAGGTCCTAGAAAAGATACATTTACTCCACACTGCCATGGGAGGAAGGGATATGAGGAAAATATTTGTTTTAATTTTGTTAAAGGAGGGGGGGGGGTATGTTTTATCCCATCCATGTGAGCCTTGAGTGGTGCACTTGATCAGTATGGTCGTAATGTGAAAACTCCTGACAGCTTGTCAAAGTGGCTCTACTAACTACAGCTTGGAAACTTTCCTGGAAAGTCAGTGACATGAAATTAGTTTGACCACTATCTACTTCCCTGAACATATGGCCAGCCAAGAAAAAAGTTCCTTGACTCATTGTTACATGCAAGGGACAGGTGGCATTGGTTGATAGTGCTTATTATGTTGATTTTGTGGGCTAATGATTTAACAAAGATGTTCAATTGTTGCTGTTCCTAATATAATTTATCAAACAGTGGTGCTATGAGATGCAAGAACTGGTAGCAATAGATGCAATAATCAGAGACGCTAGGATAGCACTGGGGAGGTGAGACGCTTTCACCATTGCTTGCTGAACAGACATGTCACCTTTAATCCCAGTGCATTAAGCTTGCCCTCTTTACCCCTTCCCCCTCCCTTCCCACTTTTTGTTCCAGTCCAAAACGGAAAATTTCTAGGACTTAATTATTTTCTGACTTCCTTACAATTTTATCTTGGACAGGTTTGACTGTACATAGTAAAAATACAATACACCATTTTGCTCGCTCCTACCATATTATTATGCACAGGCAGTGTCTCGACCAAACCACCACGTTGATAATACAAAGTGAACAGTGTGTGTCAGTTAAGTAAATTTTAGCAGTGTCGAAAGGGGTTTACATCTTTACTTAACCGCAAAAATCTCATTCAAAAACATCCTTCCAGGTGACGACTCATGTTAACTAATAAATAAAGCATTTACCTTTCTTTAAGTTAATTAGTACCAGTTTCAAAGTATGCATAAATATCTTTAAAGAATGAAACAGTCTTTTTTCTCTCCTAAACAATAATTTTGCTTTTTGGCTTTGGACATTTGAAAAGCTTGCTGACTATATTATGATAACATATAAATAATATTATCTGGGGCCACTCAAAATTTTGAAAAAATCATTCTCACCATCAGATTTTAGGACTGTCTCCTCCTCTTTCGATGATGAAGCCCCATTTGAAGCAGATGGCTGAGGTTGGTCCACAGTGACTTCAATACCTGTTCCTGACACAGTATCCTTTGAGCTTGATCCTTTCTCCTTGCCTTCATTTACACAATCATCTTTTTTCGCGGGCATGGTAGTATATTTTTCTGTCACCTTTCCAGCTTCTGTTTTGTCTGTTTTGACGCTCGCTAGTGTGGAGGGAGTATTTCGTTTCATTCTCTGTATGGCTTGTAAGCTGGCTAAACCACGGGAGCCTGGTCTGGAGGTTCCACTACCCATCTATCTGTGAAGAGATTCAGAAAAACATTCATTTTAAGATAAAGAAGTACCAGTAGCTACTTCCATGATCTGAAAGTATGGTGTTCGCCTCTCGCTCAAAAGGTCCCGAGTTTGAAACCTGACACAGCAACAACCACATTTTCTTCTTTAAAATGTTCTTCTTTAACTTCCTTTTCTGTAGTCATCTGACCTCATCTCCACTTTCTCTCCTTACCCCCAGCATCCTCTGGGTTCTTCTCTCTTTTACTCTTAACTCTTTCTACTGCAACTCTATGCTGCTGTCTTTCAGCAACACCCTTGATCTTACGGTAGGTAAGACTGAACACCTAATATAGCCTTCTCCGAAAACTTAAATTGATAAAAGTAGGCTTCGGCCACCACCCGAACAAGTTTCAAAATTATTCTACCAAAACTGAAAATTATACTCTAGTCAAGTGTATAAAAACGAAATCGGAATATGGCTCCCTGTAGTTAAGGGGCCCTACGAAGTAGGAAAAATGGTCACATACGTAAAAATTATTTGCGCTGCATGTAAAGAACCAGCATTCAACTACCCGTGAGACTTCTAGCTTGTCGAAGTCAAAGAAGAAGACAAAAAAGAAGCTCTACCTATGGAGTATATATACACTGTACTTTGTGGTATTTTAGATCAGGGTTTAGTTTCAACACTGAGTGATTTTTTTAGAAGAAAACTAAAAAAGAAGTAGAAATGATCCAGTCTGGTCACATATGTACATGCAGCAATAAAGAAGCACAGCCAGTCATTCTATGATTCTACTCGGGAAAAGGAAAAGGTAGTGTCAATTGCCACCAAGTGACGCGGTGACAATTGCCACCGAGTAAATTGGAGCTCTTTTGTATTTGTGAGTAGATCTAGCCTGTAGTGTATGTGATCGATATTCTGCTTTTGTGAACTTGCGACGCATGCCTCTCTCTTTGCTCCTCTGTGTGTGGGGGCGGGGGTCTCTCTCTCTCTCTCTGAACACTCTCTCCCCCTAACCCCCGTCCCCCGGATTTATGTTCCCTGATATATATTATTATATATATTAGAAGCGTATGTGTATTTCTGCTTGGGTTTGTGGCATACTCTAGAATCGCCTGTGTTGATTCTACACCGAAACACAGGCTAGCCTACGTCTCATTCAAAACACGCCAAGTTGAAATTGGTAGCTCTAGATGTTCGTCCAATGAAATTAGAAAACAAATTGACCCACTTAGACATGATCAGAGCTCGAAAATATAGCGCCAGGAAACAAGACTTTCATTTTATTGTAAATAAAATCTTTCAAATGAGCTTGGATTTATGGAAAATGATATTCTCTGATAAAAATAAGTATATATAATAGATAGTTTTGAATACCATTGTGGCATGTAAAAAGAAGAATTTGAGGGCAAAACATTCAGAATTGACCTCTATACTATTTTCCTTTCGAACCCCAGAATGTGTGTAACCACTTGTTATAATACTTATCAACTTATGAGAGGGGGTTAGATCTAACTTATCCATGTGTTCGGAACTCATTATGAACAGAAAGCTAAAAAAAAGAGCGTTGTTTTCAGACTTGACACTGCATCACTCGGTGGAAATGGACACTACCACGTCCTTAAAGTCAACTGCCACTGCTTCACTCGGTGGCAATTGACACCAGCATCAATAAAGTCAATTGCCACCGTGTCACTCTGTTGCAATAGACGCTACCAAAGGAAAAAGGGTAAGAAACTACAACAAGCTGACACTGACTGCATGATTGCCACAATATTTTCAGTGTCATTACAATGTACACGTGTAGCCTATATAAATGTCTCTATAATTACGAATTAAGTATTGAATAAATAGACCTAGATCTAGGTCTAGGTTATTCAGTAGGCCCTAGAGTCAAAGAAATGTTTATGATTAGCCACACATTGGACAACAAGCTGATCTTGTGTCTTGTGTATAAACATGTCACATTGATGATTGGTAGGCTACTCTACAGTTTCCTCATCCTTTAAAATCTTGAATTCTTTTATGCTGAGTTCACTTGTACTCTTCTGCTTAACCAACACCACGAATTTAGTCGCTACTCCGTAGCGTTCATAGTCAACCACACAGAGATGTGTTTGTTTACATTATTTTTACTTTTGCCACATCATGACGATGCCATGATTAGTTAGTCATTCATGGTGACATTCTTGTATAAATTAAAGGTAGATCTAGATTATAATCTACTTCTAATATACAAAGTAGCAGAGGTACGGACAAATAGTTCCTTCGATTTGCCATAAAAGAATAATACTTCGGACGGTGATTTATGCCTGAAAATTTAACACCTGTTAGATATTGGAACTCATCTCCGCAGCTTTGTTTACCACCAGCAACTCGGTTGGAAACGAAAGTTACCGTAATAGCAAGGGACTGTACTCTAATAAAATAATAATGAAAACAACCTCTCGTAACAGTCGTTTCCCTCCCTCTACACTTTTTTCGACCTGATAAAAATGAACGGAACAAGTTTTAAATAATTTAAGATGCTGTTGACCATTTAAAAAATTATATCTGTTCTTTTCGATAATATGAACAGTGATACAAGCCAATCATTGTTAATTTGATTGTTTCAGAAAACGTACGACGCATATACACGCCGTCAAGTCGCATTATTTACCTGTTGCCATGGCGCTGTAAACGCTGCAGGTTATGGCGTGTTGCGAACTCTATAGGCCTATTCCATGTTGAGCTAGGCCTATTCGAGAACTGTCGTCTGCCTTTCACACCGCCAGGTAGCCCACTTAACACACATGAGTTGGCTTTGCGTGTGCGCCTCAGTGACTGGTGTTCCAGATTATTCGGTCATTCGTTAACACAGACTGATGAGCCACGAAATGAACTGGCACGACTAAAGCACAGTTTCACCGTCGCCTGTGTGTTGAAGCTCACAAGTTTCGTTTCGTGGAAGGAATATAGACTGCTTTAAGCAACTCGCAAAGAGGACGTGAGCTGACGTGCGTGAGTGACAGTTTTGAAGCCTGTTGGTGCTAGGGCCAGAGGGCTGTGGCTTATTTATTCTGTTTCATAGGGTATTGATTTTCGAACGCTGCCCTGGAAAACAAGGTGCGTGATCAGGTAGATAAAAGAAGGCGTCTTTTTCCTCTCCCCATGGAAAGAAAACCAGTACGTTTCGCGGTTAAATCAATATGGCTGAGAGTTGTTTCATCTTTGCTGCTGTTTCTCAAATAGGCCTCTTGAAAATTATAGTAGGCTAATAAATAAATAGAATCTAAATAAGAATTAATAAGAGAGAGAGAGAGAGAGAGAGAGAGAGAGAGAGAGAGAGAGAGGAATAGGTCCTATCATTAGACGCTGATGTATTGATGTTAAAGAAAAAACAAAACAAAATTCATTTCCATTATTCGCTTTTATTCTACCTATTTTAAATGAGCGATTTAGTTAAATGTGAGTGCTGTAAGTTGCTGTTACTTTTGTTCTTATACTTTGTTTAAGGTTGTATTGCTGCTGCTCGTGCGTGTTGTTGCTGTTGTTGCTGCAGCTGTTAATGCTGTTGTTAATTAGACTTGTTTTATGTACGCTTTACGTTTTCTGTTTTTAATCTCTTTTTAAACAATGAGGAAAAGGGGAGGGTCGGGGTAGGGGTGAGAATTTGAAACAAAACAATTTTTTTGAAGGGGAGGGTAAGGTTGGGGAAGTATTTTTAGATGTGAAACAAACATTCCTCTCCCCCATTCAAACACACGTATGCACATGCAAACAAAAATACATACATACCCGCACAAATACACTAACACACTCGCATACACACACACACATATACACACACAAACACGAACATACACACGCACATACACACACAAACACGCTCACGCACACACACAGACCCACCCACCCACTCACACACCCACACACACCCACCCACCCCC
>NW_004797654.1:621567-623174 GCF_000002075.1 Aplysia californica
AGAGAGAGAGAGAGAGAGAGAGAGAGAGAGAGCGAGAGAGAGGCGAAGGAGGGCATACACAGGCAAACAAACAGACAGACAAACAAGCAGACGTACAAACAGACAGGCAGACAAACAGACAGCAGACATATAGAGGGAAGAGAGATAGAGAGAAAGGGGGAGACAGACAAACAGGCAGCAAAATTGACAGAGACAATATTTTGACAGACAGACAGACAGACAGACAGACAGACAGACAGACAGACAGACAGACAGACAGACAGACAGACAGACAGACAGTAGGCCCAGATAATATCAATAACGATAAAAGCAAGGACTCAATGTTTAGATCTTACCTACCAGAAGATCAGGAGTGCGGCTGAAAGACAGCAGTAAGAAGGAGCCAATGAGTAGCAGTAAAAAGGCTGCAGAAAGAGTCAGGAGCCCAGAAGAGAGGGCAAAGGGGAGTAGGGGTGAGCTGGTGAGCAGAATTTGGAGACGAAAGCAGACGACAGAACATGGTTAGAGAGAAAGAAAGGAAGTGAAAGCAAAACCATTTTAGAGAAGAACAATTTTTAGTGAGCAGTGATTTTTAGACCCAAGTAGGCCAATGTCAAGCAATTAGTGTTGGTGACACGGGGTTTCGATGGGTTGTCATTGGGGGTGTGTACTTGAGCAAGACACGACAACACTAGCTTAAAATACAGGGCGCTGCACAGTGGCGACCGGCAGCAGCATCGTTGTAAGTTGTTATGTTCTGGTGTAATAATTGTATTCATGTATGTATTTGTGAAAGTATTTATGTATGTATGTATTCATAATTACGTACTTATGTATGTACATAAGATGTATGTTTGCCACTGTAAACCAAATTGCCCTTCTGGGATTCTTAAAAGTGTCATTTATTTATTTGTTAATTTATTTTATTATTTTATTCCCGTCGATTTCAGGTTTCGAACCTGTGACCTATTGAATGAGAGGCGAACAATGTAACCTCTAGATCACAAGACCCCTAATAAATTGTCAAAAAGTGAATAATACACATGTACAAGTGAATAGGATTTTTCACTTGAACACCTTATATTTCTCATTTTGAAACAACGTGTACACCCACAGCAAAGGCCATATCACAATGGAGGAGCCTGAGGTAACGGAAGTGACGTCAGTGCCTATTACCATGGAGATGAACAGGTCTGAACACGACGAGAACGCGGTCCCCAATCCAGAATTCCAGACGCTTAGCCAGAAATTGAAGGCCCACTACGAGAAGGGCTATAAGAGACCAAAGGCAGACAAACTGAGGAACCCATTAACCCCTGAGGCTATCAACAGGTGAGCAGAAATAAAATTATGGGACATTATACCATATCGCTCATGCATATCCACATAGGCCTGCATATTAACCTTTTTCGATTCCCAGAATTGTTTGGGTTTTTTTGGTGGTTTTTTTACATCGACACAATTTAAATCATCTTGAAGGCGGCCTTAGACCCTGCCTGTCAGGGCCAATCCGAGCTGTAAGAGGGATAATATGCCACGTCCGAGCACAAAGACCGAGATATTCGATAGTTAATATTCTCCACTTTGGACAATTGTTATTGTGATTGGTTTGTTTTTTCGCTCCCCCC
>NW_004797654.1:624029-628768 GCF_000002075.1 Aplysia californica
GGGGGGTATTTTCTGTTATTAAATTTCATGCAGAACTTTGTTTGGAGACCGTGATTAGGCTTATTTACTTCATATCATAGTCTAGCAACTCTATTTCTACGAGAAAGAAACGTGTTTTTTAAAGTCCATATCCTAATCAAGACGCTTGAAAGGCGTTGTTCTATCTCTTATACTTGAGTCACGGTGCCCATGTTTCCCTCAATTTCAGACAATATAAATGGTTAAAAGTCAACTTGATCACCACCCCCCCCCCCCACACACACACACCCTTTTTTCAACGTACTTACCTACGACGCATACTCGGAGTTAACACTCTCCCGAGGGCCATTTGTGGGTGGCCGTTACGCCATCCGCTAAACAATGTTGTGTGGTATTCACTTGTTGCGTCTCTGTTCAGTGTTCAATCGTCTCGTCTGTCACAGCGTTTGTGAGTGTCGCTCAGTGTGTCCTGTTGCTGTGCTGTGTCCAGTGTCTATTCATCCGTGTATCATCGCCAGTCGCTATCTTCAACTTGAACGAGTTGTATGTTTTTTGGTTAGTAAACCGAGCTGTCAAGTATGGCTCGTTTGCATTGATTTAGGAATGGTTTTAATTAAATTTAACAAGGTGTGTGTGTGTGTGTGTGTGTGTGTGTGTGTGTGTGTGTGTGTGTGTGTTTGTGGAAGGAGGTGTGGGGGGAGATGGGCGAGAAATAAGTGTGTGTGGGGGAGGGGGAGGGGGAATTCCATGGTGCCATGCGCGTAAAACACTTTAAAATTATTATAGCAATGAGGATTGGGGCGGGGGTAGGAGGTGGGAGGTGGGAGAGAGGGTGTTGAATTAGATTGTCCAGAAATTATTGTTACGAGTTTGTTCTGAAGTATAACATAGCTCCCTTCTTTGTTGCTTTTTGTGTTGTCCATTTTTAGATAAAGAATAGCAGTCGCCTCTCTATTAACTTTGCAGTTCTGAAATCTGAAATAAATCACATCGTACGAAAAGAAGCACAGCAGATCAGTTGTAATATTTAGAGCTTTAATTTAGGAGAGAAGTTTGTGTCAGGTGAGCTGCAGAACTAACATCTTAAAGAATTTAAGTATTAAAAAGCAAGCTACCATGGCCTAGAGCTATGCTGTTCTAAAAGTTTTGTTCGTTACGAATTTTTTTCTGCCGTACCAAACTTGAACTTACTCGTGAAGGAATATTATACTAATCCTACAACTGGTATCTTTTTGTATAATAATATTTTGATATTTATTTTCTTTTACTTTTCACATGGCCAATGGACAACCTCACGTGGCCTCTTTCTGCTGACTGCCATCGCCCGGAATTTGACAATGACAGAAAGACTCGTCCTCAGCTAAGCTCATGCCGCTGGTCACCGACCAGGGAGCAGTCAATGGCCAGGTTCCTGACCACGGATCCACCAAGAATGAGTACCCTGGACCACCTCAAGCCGTCTGCAGCATAGAACGAGAGTCAGCGATCGACTTGGCTAGGGAGGCCGAGATTGCCAACTCAGAAATGGACAAAAGGGAGAACCAGAAGTTGAGTATTAAGGATTTGATTTCTGATTCTGAGGATGAAAAACGTCGTCTAGTCACAAACTCGCCGCCTCTCGTTTCATCATTAATGTCTGCAGCACCATCTTTGTTGTCAGGGTTAAATGGAAGCAACAGAAATGGCGTAGGACCAATAGAGGAAACGATACCAAGACATGAGGGTGTCAACGATTCGTTCATATCACCCACACCGAGTACCACACAAACGAAAGAGGGCGTGGTGACCAAAATGTATCCTTATTGGTCGTGGGCACCGTGTTTTGACTGCGGCTGGACACGCCCACCTCGCTGTCACCACTGTCCAGTATGCAAAAGCTGTGTCCTCAAGAGAGACCACCATTGCTTTTTTGCTGGCGCGTGTGTCGGCTACAGAAATCATCGCTTCTTCTTCGTATTTCTCATCTGGGCATGGCTTGGTGCAGTGTACGCTACATTCCACGGATTCCCCTACATCAGTATTTACCTCTGGAACGAGATGTCCTGGGTCGACGTCGTTTTCCCAGTGTCTATCGTCAGGTATCTCCTCGGATACGTCTCCTTCCAGGTCGCTCTTTCTGTCACCACTCTCTCCTCCCTCGTATACTTCGACGCCCTCACGACTATGTTCATCTACGCCCATTGCTGCCTCATCTCATGGGGTCTCACGACGTTTGAGAAAACTTTCGTCAGACGCTCAGTTGAGATTAAGGACACGAGGACACTAAATCAGAAAATCCGTGCCGTGTTCGGACAACGCTGGATCATGGGATTTTTTCTGCCCACAAACTTTTTGTACGAGCCAGAGGAGGATCCAATAGAGTGGCCAGACATCCGAGTCTTTAAGCATTGATTATGTTGAAAGAAATGTTTTATAGTAGGGGTTGAAGATAATTTTAAAAACTCATTCTATCATATTAATTTTACTAAGGGTAAAAAGAACCACTTTGGGACGATAACAGCTATTTAGTACACATTATGTACAGGGGAAATGACAAAAAAAAGACTAGATCTAGATCTACCAGATGAAAGAAAAGAGGAAACACATTTTTTTAGAGGAATCTCCAACTATGGTGCAGTTTTACCGTTCACTTTAAAGCTCAAAAGCATAACGGGTTTATATTATGTAAGTTTTTGTTATGTTTTCTTGACAATTAATTAACGACTGACTGAACCAGGATATGTATATTATGATAAAAGTTATATCGATGTCTGATTGATTTGGATTGTCAACCCTCAGTACACGGGCGCTGGTCTTAGTAAACACCCCTCAGACCTTTGCCATTACTTTCACGCGTGCCTCAACCACAAGTGGTCTTGTTTGATGAAGCTTTAATTCATATTTTCACATAATAGGGTTATTTAAGAGGGTGCAATATCCGAATTCATTGTCCATCTCTGAGAAATACAAGGCCAACCGGGGAGAGGACCATTAACTCACGAGGGCGCTCATTCTGGTCTTTCGAAAGCTTGAAAACGTGCCACAGTGAAGTACAAAAAGAAAGTATACTTTTCAGTTTTGTTTTCTTTTTCTGAAACTTTAAAAAGGCTGGCAACTAGATCTACGTGCATACTGTGAAATGCTCGGGTTCGTGCTTGTGGATGAAAGTTTGAAATGATGTTGTGCCAAAACTTTAACTTCGGACATTATTATGTGTACGCTACGTCGGTAAAGATTTGACTCCCCAAACAACATAGTTAAAAATGAAGTTGGCGTGGTCGCCACTACGAGGACTTGAAGTCTAAAACATCACCAAGGCATGGGTAGCTTTTACAAGTTATTAATGGTTATTTGGACTTGGGTCTGGGAGGTCTGCATCAAAATTCAGCGTAATAATACTGACTGACATATTAGAATTCCCCTCGCAGGGTAAATATCTTGGAATTTTCAGTCAAGAACTTGGGTGCAGGGTCTTGGTGGCTCAAACGACCAGGGCTCGCTCGAAGGGCTAAAATCATACTGGCAGAGGTTGTGTTAACGAAAGCGTCATTAACGAAGTGAGGAGAGACTGAAAAGTGTGATAAATAGAACAGACAATATTATTATCACGTTTCCCAGTTATCGAGTCGCATTTAACTCAGTGTCATGAATAATGTCAAGCAGTGTCGGTGACACAGTATCTGGTGGGTGGTAACATGAGTGTGTTCTTTTGTATGACATGTCAGTCTTGGACAGAAAAACATGGCGCTGCAGAGTGAGTACTTGTAGGCCTAATGGTAGATAGGTGTGGTCTGTATTACGATATTAATGATATTGTGTAATGTGTGCTGCTGCTGATTTGATGTCTAGATCTGTTCATGTGTGATTTCTACTTGCCATTGTTACCCAAGCTTCACTCCTGGGAGCAATAAAAGTCATATTAATTTTGTCTCTTTTGTTACTTATACTTCGTAAGTGACAGAGTGACAGTGTGAGAGAGTGAGGGAAAGAGAGAGAGAGAGAGAGAGAGAGAGAGAGAGAGAGAGAGAGAGAGAGAGAGAGAGATAGATCTCTGTAACTGCCACAGGTAGCAAGCACACTTAAACAAACGTACAGCTTTCGTATACACGCAGAATGCTCTATTTCTATCCGAGCACATTGCTATCGGCGCATGGCCAGAACATTCACACACTGGTTCAGAATGTTTGCCTATTTACTCGTTCGTGTTTGCGTATTTTCTCAAAGGAAGCCGCGGACAGCTCTCCACCTGAGGGGTTTCTTGAGTTTAATATGAAGCAGCAATCACAGGCAAGAGGTCTGTTTTATTTCCTGAATGTCTTCAGAACAACCCCCTCCCCCACAGCCCTAAAAATGGGAATAAACGCACCAGTGAGCTGATTGTTTACCTGCTACAGACAGCACCTGCTCCCCCCCCCCAATCGTGTCCGTTTGTGGACGTGACGACAGCATTATTCAACTATAATTGGCTTCGTCTCAATCGTCGTTTATGCCACCAGTTACAGTCAGTGCCTGCAGTATTAACAATTTATGCTGTAGATATTGATTAAGGTCCATCCCCATGTTGTTTTAATTTAACATGAACGCAAAACGTTTAGTATTTCAGAGAAGTAAGTTACAGCTAAAAACTGTATAATTCAAATCAATTATAATATATCAAGGCATGAATCAGCAGTGCGTGACTTGACCAATTAAAAAAACAACAACCCCTACCTGTAAACGCAAGTACTGAGGCACCCGTTCACAAAATACTACCAAAACAGATCTAAATAAAATTCCCCCCC
>NW_004797654.1:636201-642733 GCF_000002075.1 Aplysia californica
AGAGAGAGAGAGAGAGAGTGAGAGAGAGAGAGAGAGAGAGAAATTACATGAAGACCTATTCGAAAAGGGCTATCCATTTGACCTGTCCCAACGTTTACTCAAAATTTCGTCTCTCAAAGAAAAGAAAAAAAAAACATGAAAGGAGAACAAAACAGAACAAACAAACGAACAAAGAAAATAAAACCTGAATGTGTATGTCTCAATTATAAATGTATATATATATAGTTTCAAGTAATGGCAATTCTTGTTTGGTTAGTTATTACTCTCCTGTTAGAAAGGCCAATAATAATTTTAATAGTGTGTTCATATTTGATTGATAAGCAGACTTTTCGTTTTATGCGATAATTGACTCTTGTACTGAACCAAGCACTCCTCTCAACAGCCACTCCCACCCCTAACTTCGCCCTGTGGATTTTCCGCATTTCATAGCTTTACAATCCCTAAAAGTCAAATGAAAACAACTAGCCGTAATCGGAAAATCTAGAAACAGTCTTATTTTTCGTAATTCAGATTCCTTTAGTAAGTCGTGATGACGGTAGTTACACTCTCGTTGTTGGATTTAGTCTTTTTAATTTTGTATGTTTTACAACTCTGCCACTTTACAAGCAGCTTTGTACTGACAAGATAGACCCCAGCAAAGACTATTTTTAAGCTGGAAAAGCTGGAAAGAGTCTCATTAGTTTTGTTATCTATGTCAGTCGTTACACTCTTAGTGTTATACATAATCTTATTACTTTTGTCTACGGTATGTCTATTAGTAAAAACTAACAAAAATGTTTCTTTTAAAACTTCGTTCTGCTAATTTACAAGCAAATTGTGATCAGAGAAAATGGAAACATGTTAGAATTTTTGTCATCGAAATTAATTTAGCATGTTCTAATGTTGGTCGTTACACTCTCGGCACTAGACACAATGTATCTTTTAGACCTAGTTGTTACAGACCGCACATGATTTTGCTTTTTCAACGTTAGTCTTCAATTTTCACAAGTAATCTAATACTAACTAGACTATAGCAAAGATTATTTGCAATCAGAAAAAAAAACCCTAACTGGAAACAGTCCTTTTTTGTGATCCAACTATCTTCAAAAATTTGTTATGTCGAGCCATGTACCCTCATTGTTAAAAATGTAATACTTATCTTTTATATGTCTAATTGTAACAATAAGCTTATAATTTAGTTTTACAAACTGCGTCAGCAATTTTACTAGCCACTCTGTACTGACTAGATACAGGTACAGCCTATTTGTCATCAGAAGAACAAGAAACAGTTTTATTTTATTTTTAGATACAAATTTCTTGAAAAAAGTTATGTCGGACATTATCCTCTCGGTGGTGGATTTAATCTTTTACGTAGTGAGTATGGCTTATTATACTTGTATTAACCAATCAATCATTTTCTTCTATTGATGACTTCTTGTTATAACAAACCATTAATTTTTGTTTAACATCCTTTGTCAGCAATTTTACAAGTAACTTTGCCTGGTCTCTAGCAAAGTCAGTGTCATCTGAAAAAGCTGGAAACAGTCTTATTTGTTTTTTGTTATCCAATTTATTTTTCAATACATAGTTATGTCTGTCGTTACACTCTCGGTGTTAGGGATACATTTATTATCTAGCCTAGTAGTAATAGCCAACAAATCATTTTCAACTGAAACCTTGGTCTGGAATTTTACAAGCAGCTTTAATCTGAGCAGAATAACATATAGCCAAACCTATTTGTAATTTCTGAAGCTGGAAACAGTTTTATTTTTTTGTAATGGGAATGTATTAGTAATTTGACATGTCGGTCGTTACACTCTCGGTGTTGCACACAGTGTATCTTTTTGCGCATGTGTTGTTTTACAACACAACCTCGCCTTTTGCTGTTTAAACGCAGCTTGGTACTGACTAGGTTCAAGGTTTATTTAGGTTTCAATCTTTGTTGATGATTGATACACGATTTATATTTTTAAAACAATCAAAACAACCGACGTCACTATAGAGTTAGACAGCCCCAGCCTCGACTCTGCCAGTTACGGACAACCCAGTCTGTATTCAACTTATCCCATCGGGAAAATGGGGAAACTTCTCCCCCATTAGGTCGTGGAACTAACGATTTCTGCACGCATTGTTAGCCGTGTTATTACATCACAGACATACAGGAAATGAACTACATGTATATTATGCGGCTTTTGTGTAGCACAAATAAGAAACCATATCAATTATATTATGTAAAGAAACCCACAGATATAAACAGAGTGAATCTAATTATTGAACATTATTACCTGGAAAATAACAACAGCATTCGTATGTAGCAATGAACTACTTTTCAATGTCCTTGACTAAGAGTAATAAGAAAAGAGCTTGTTATTCAATAAAACTGTTTTAATTTAAGACATTCGTGGAATTTGTTGCTTACTTTCGCGTTTCCGTGGTTATAAATAATTTATGACATGAGTTGTGGTGGTCGATCATGACTTATTCTACAAGTGAAACTGCTAAGTGATAATCACGACTTTCAACTCGTAATTACAACTGGCAATTTCAATGTTTTTTACCCTACTGATATCAGCTGGCGAAATACACCCATACCAACAACAAAGTTTGAATGACCATCCAATTGGACACGAAGATCAATTCTAGAGTCTAACATGAAAACATTTTCATGCCCGTCTGAGACAGAGTGAGGATGTGAAAAAATCTCAATTGTTTTTCTGTACTTTTAGCCACGCTAATTTACATGTGCCTTCCGTATTTCTCCATCTACGACCCCCCCCCCCCCAACAAAACAATAATAACGCATATATAAGCAAAGAGAGCAGAAAACGTACGATATAAAACTTGAAAGTAAATGCATGGCATGTTGTCGTTAAAATACAGATGATTTTGACTTTGATTTTAAACTTCGTAACCAAAACAATGCAAGGGCAAAGGTGTTTTCGCTAGCGCATTGCATTACATCGGTCAGCGAAGAAAAAAAAAAGAAGCTTTTTAGCAATGAAGGTTGTCGATTTATTTCGAAATTGATAATGTGCTGATTCCAAATTAAATGAAGTTAGTTTTTGTCTATAAGGCTAGGGATTGCAGAATTTCCATAGATCTATTCGATTTAAGGTATTCTTGATTTTTGCCTGGGGAGGTAAGAATAACAGAATAAAAAGGGAAGCAACAGTTTTATTATTTCCAGAAAAGTAATTAACTAAGAGTGTTATACTTGTATAATGTTTAATATCATATTTTCCACGACATATTGTTTTAAAGTTTAAGCTTCTTTAATTCTATTTCTATGGTTGGTTGTTTAACATGGATGGAAAAAGCAAATCCCAAACGTCAGTTGTGCTTATTAAGTTGAAAGACAGCAGTTTAGCTGGACCTGACAAGTCACATGCGATGACACATTAGAACAGATGATGGTTTTATGTTTCTTAATGCACAGAATGTAACAGCACCCCACTCTGGAGTAACCTCGGTCGTGATGGCGATGGTGCCCATCATTTGACTCAATTTGAATTAAAATTAAGGGCAACGTAGAAAGATTTGCACGTACTATCAACCATAGTGGATTGCGAAACTGGGAAACCGGTACTGTTTGGCACTTCTTATTTAGGTGCCCAAAGTGAGTGCGTTCGCAGCGAAGTTTTGTATAAGAGCAAAGAGCAGCTGCCATAACTTTACACGGTCTCGGAATATAATGATTCAAGTCTATACCTTGCTTACAGAGGGACAGAGAAGGCGAATGTAGTGCACGGAGAAATTTATGTAAATTTGCTTATATTTCACATGTTCGCTAGAAATATAGAATGTGATGAAAACTCACGAAAGGTCACAATGGAAACTTGAAAAGCTAGAAACATTCAATAAAAACATTTACTCTCTTACAATAGAAATCATTTCCGTTCTGTCTGCCCCCCTCACTCCCTCGCTCTCCTTCTCACAAGCCATTTTTACAGTCTCACGGTCGGGCATACACATGCATGTATAACAATTTATCGTTTTGACAGGTAGAGTTTACGCATTTGTGAATTACAAATGCTTCAGCTCTTTTTGGAAAATGCAAATAGTAGGGGCACTCCTAATTTTGTATAGGAGTTCGTTCCATACATGGGGACCAAATAATAGAAAGGAACGCTCGCCATGTTTTGTCATTTTGTTTTGCGGTTCTAAGAATTAGATTGTCAGTGGCTGATCTAAGGGATCTGGGTGGATGATTGTAATTCCAGGAATTCTTTTAGATAAATAGATGCAGTATCATTTATACATTTATTAAAACAGAAAACGGCAGTTTTGTTTTTGATCCTTTCTTTTACTAGCAGCCAGTGTAGTTCTTTCAGAATTGGTGTTATGTGCGCAGATTTTTTAATTTTATTATTATCAATTTTGCTGCTTGGTTTTGGAGTATTTGTAAATTTGATAGTTTTTCGGCCGTTAAACCGGATAAAACAGAATTACAGTAATCTAAGTTTGGTAAATCAGTTTTGTTACTAATGTCTTGGCTGCGGATTAAGTTAAAGAATTTCGTACCCTGTCGATTTTTGTCAGCTGAAAATAGATACTTTTGCTGAGCTGATAAAATTTGGGAGAACATAGACATAATATCATAATCCAACTGAACCCCTAGATCTGTAGAACTAGTGGTATGATTATTAATGTTAGTTTGTGTTTCTGGGAGATTTCTAATGACTTTTGTATTTCTACTCAACATTATTTCCGTCTTGTCCTCATTCAGTTTCAATTTATTACTGGTCATCCATATTTTTAATTCCCGAATACACTGCTCGGTAGAGTGGACTAAAATGATTTGCAGCATTTTGTATATTATATATATTCTTTGCCATATCAACAGACCGAAGGGCTAAAACCCAAATGGCCGCTGGATCGGAAAAGTAAAGTAAAGTAAAAGTAAAGTATATTATATATATATATATATATATACATAATTTTTTTTTTTATTAATTAAGCCTCAATTGTTGTGGAAAATTGGATTAAGTTAAGACAAACTGATACCTGTTCAAACTATGGGTGTCACTGATTCACCCGTTAAGGAGACGTTTGAGAATAAGTGGTGCCTCCAATTTTTGTTCGCGCTATAATTAATGTTTATTTTGTCAATAGGATTCTTAACATCTTTGGTAACTAAGCATTAAATATTAACTGCAGAAAAGGGCGCAGGTAGAGGGAATTTATCACATAAGTGAAGACAAAATAATTTGGTAACGGCAATCCGCTTTATTCAAAACAACGAGAGCCCGCATTTCAGAAATCAAGGGCAGGTCACTCCCACACCAAGTGCCCCCAAAAGATTCTGAAAGCAATATTGCCTAAGGGAGATAATTAATTCCTGCTCCCGAACGCTGGTGGTGTCGCCTTTCCTGTTTCTGGATGCCCTGTTCAGCAAGTTCGCGATGCCTAAAGGAAGAATTGAATTACTCGTCTAAAAGTTAATATGAATTATCTTGGACAAAAAGTACTAGGAAACGAAACTATAACACCTTGAAAAATATTCGAGGTTTTATGAGCATCCATTGAAACGAATAGCACATTTCGCAAGGGAATTCGTTTCAGATTCCCTGTTTGCTCAGAGAACTATCAGTGTTTTTATATTTTTTTTAGGCTTTTAACATTATTTTCATTATTGTTTTGTTCTTACAATCTGACAATTATTTCTCTCTCCTGTCTTCATTATTTTATTTCTTTTTCCCACGAGAGAATAGTTTTCTGTCCATCACAGCCTTTCTTTCGCCTTTAACATTTTAACCCCCTTCTCTCGTGTATCTCCCATGATCTGCATTACATGTAAAGGAGATGGGAAGTTTTTAATTTTTCCAAAAAGAATAAATTCAATAAGCTCTTCAGAAAAGTTCTAACGTGCTTTCTCGTCACTGTATTTTAAATAACTTTGTTTATCGGTGAAGTTTCAAATTTCTGTCAAACATTTTTTGTCTAACATTTTTTAAAAACCATTTTTGATAAGTTATTGAAGCTTCATGGTGCTGGGCGACTTCAAAACTCACAACATCATAGTTGTGGTCGAAGCATTAAAATCGACAAACAAAAACAACATACTCACCACACCAACACTAAAATAATATTGTATTTATTTAAAGTGTTTTCGTCTGGGGGTTACAGGGAGTTTAACATTCACTTTACAGTCCCCAAAAGGCTACCAATGAAATAAATACATTAGAGACAAAGAGCCCTTTTTTCACCCTTACTTTCACCCTGAGAAATGATCGACGTGACCATTAATTCACGAGTTGAGCAGCTTAGACGTCTTCTCATAGAGTTGGTGTAAAAAGGTTTTACATTCATGGAGGGTTATACCAGGGCTTCCTCACGCCTTGGCTTCTCTTACTACACTGAGGATGGTTTAACCTTTCTGAAAGCTTACTAATTGCCGAGTTTACAATAGATTGTATTGACAGTATTTTTCTCCTTCTCCTTCCCCTTCTCCCTCTCCCTCTCCCTCTCCCTCTCCCTCTCCTTCGCTCTCGCCCTCGCCATCGCCCTCCCCCTCTCCTCCTCCTCCTCCTCCTCCTCCCCTTCCTCCTCCTCC
>NW_004797654.1:643003-653332 GCF_000002075.1 Aplysia californica
TTATTATTATCATCATCATCATCATCATCATCATCATCATCATCATCATCATCACCATTGCATTAATTATATTATCATTATTAAAGTTGTTATCATCTGCATCGGTTTTCATTGCCATATGTGCATTATGACGGTCAAGGTAAAAGAAATCATGGGTTCCTGTTGTCCTCCCAGGATGTAGAGTATTATGACCTAGGAACGACAACTAGAAGGACGCTGGGAGAATATCTAAAGACTGGACAATCAAAACCACTGAAGATGTGTCACAACCCCCCCCCCCCCCCCCCCCCCCTTGCCCTTAAAATACAAAAAAGCAAACTTAAGCAAACTAAGAAACACACAAGTTAAACATACAACAAGCAAACAGCTTTTGAAAAACCCAAACAAAGAAATCAAAACTATAATCATAGTAGAAATAAACAAAAACCAAAAGCAATAAAATAAAACAAAAAACCCCCCAACAAAATCTAAAACAAAGCGAGAGTAAAATTACTTTAAAGTTTTGATCTGTTGAGATTGTCTACTCACGTTTGATCCATTTACACCGATAGCGAAGAATCTGCTACTGTCGCCCTTGTCGTTGTGAGTATAGATGACGTCATGGTGTGTGCGCGAGACGACGATTCCTGACGCCTCGTCAATGTCTCCGTTCGTCACAGTGCCCTTGAGGATTCGTGGGCCGAATGTTGCTAAGGGATCGATTATAAGAAAATAAATATATAAAGTTAATTATACTTTTATTGATACCAGAAGAGCATTTTGGTTTACAATGGCAAACATACGAACATAAATACATTATTATAAATGCATACATACAAAATAAATACATACATACATAAGTACAAGCACATATACTTACACTATATATACATACATAAATACCCAATATTACACCAATACAGAACAATTTTAACAATCGTGCCGTTGCTGGTCGCCATTGTGCAGTGCCCTGGGTTTTTTTCTTTTAGCTTGGGTTGACGTGTCTTACTCAAGGGCACAGCCCAGTGACCACCCATCTGATCCCCGTGTCACCGACACTGGCTTGACTTGACTCTTGAGTCTTAATTAACTAGCCATCCACTCACTTAGCCACTGAAGTCCAGAGAGAACAGATACAGAGACCACTGTGAAGAGGTGCTCGAGGGGAGGATTTTGGGCAGGAGAGCAAAGAGTATCATGGATGGACAACATAAAAACATGGACTGGCCGGGATATAGAAAGATATACAACAGCAATTAGCGACCATGAAGGATGGAGAGTCAATACACGTCAACCTCTGAGTTATAGATGACACCTCCAGGGTCTATAGATATAGAGAATATGGGAATTCGGTTATCTGTTTTCTCATACACACTCGCACTTACACACAAACAAACACACATTCACACACACGCACACACGCACACACGCACACACGCACACACACACACATACACACACACACACACTCACACATGCAGACATACAGAGAGAGAGAGATAGAGTGCGAAAGCGAGCGAGCGAGAGAGAGAGAGAGAGTGAGAGAGAGAGAGAGAGAGAGAGAGAGAGAGAGAGAGAGAGAGAGAGAGAGAAAGAGAGAGCGTGTGTGTATGTTTAAAAGCGTGTGTTGGAGTGTATGTATGTATGTGGTTTAGAATACATTTTTTAATTCCTACTGAATTTCGTATTGGTATTTTCTATCCTTTTCTTCTTTCTCTATTTCCTCGCCCTGAAATACAATCTTTTTTAATGCGTTTTTTGTTTCGTATGTTTTTAATCTTTCATCAGTCCTTTAGCCTACTTTTTCTCATAGCAAAACTTACTATAATATTTATTTATGTCTTCTCCTTGTGGCGGTTTCGTTCTTTTTTTTTCCTTTTAATGTTCACTTTGACTCATTGTTCAAACTTCTTTTGGTTTCTGTTCTGCGTAGTATTTCTTGCACGCTTTTTTGTTTGTTTTATATTATTGTCTTTTTCCTACGCCTTTCTGCCCGAAGTCATGAGTTAACTAACAACTTACATGACAGTTGTATATTCTAATTGTGTTAATAGTGGATATAATTATCACAGACCCCCGCCCCCCCCCCCCCCCCCCCGGATTGCCCTCCCACTCACACACACGCGAGAAAAAATTCGAAGGAATTGTCAGACTGACAAAGAATATAGGCCAAGAACGGAAAGATCTGTAATTGCATTTTGTTTTTGTTTTTTTTGTTTTTTTTTATTGATTTGGGGGGGGGGGGGTGTTTTGTTTTGTTTTGTTTTTCAGGCAATGTCATACAAAGTGGAAAGAACTAGGTCGGGATCCAAGGTATTCAATAAACAGAGAGCGTTAATAACATTATGGCCCATTAGATGACAGTAATATAGCCAAAATCGGGGTCAGCCAATGGATCCATTATTTCGTTTTGGGTTCGGGTATTGTATCCCACATACGACTTTGGCACCCTATCAGACAAATTTACTAAATGGTGTATTATGCAAATGCGTCTTGTTCGAATCTGAAACTGGCTCTCTTGAATTTTAGTTGTTTTGGCGAAGTTTCAAGAACATTCAACAAAATTGTATTGGCTTGGTCCTGTATGGGTTGGACATCAAATTGGAAATCCTGCCTCTAAAATAATCTTACATTGTTGAAAGGGGCGTTAACACCATACCATTAAGACTAACTTTCAAGATTTGCCCGGACAGCGATGGATAATCTTCAAATAAAGTAGACCTTGCTCTATCGACCATCTGCCCAAGAGAATCACATGTACAACGGATCATTTTCCTCTTCCTCTACCTCCCAATTAACGTTCTTTCCTTTATAACACCGACACTGTCTAAGAAGAACATTTGTCTAAGATGATCACTTTTTTTCAAGACAATGGTGGTCAGCTTGGACACATGTACGTTTTGACTGTAAATTTTCATAGCATCAACAGACTTGTCGAATGTCTTCTGTTTGCCTCTACTTTACCCATGTAGGTGGGAATAAAGGCGGGGATGCGTGGTGAAATCAGGCGCTCATCAAAATAATCAAACGGAAGAAACTGGTATTGTTCCGCAGGTTTGTGAATTTTTATCGAATGTTCGTTTCTCTGCTCAACGCCTTTCATCCCCTTAAGAACATATTTCTGTTTGGATTTTTACTGAAAAATGTTAAATGAAGGCACACAAATTGTATATTTTCAGCTTTCATGGAATCTCAAGCTAAGGAAATAGCGCATCTTTGGCTGCCATTTTCTCACTAACTTCACTCCTGAAACAAGGTGCCCCCCCCCCCCCACACACACACACGTTCTTCCTTCGCAAATATCTTGAATTTACTTCAAGACAAATGAATATCAAGATAAATGAATACTTTTTCCATCCAAAGCAAAACAAATGAACAGGCTTTAAGATGATACCAATAACTGTTCATGCAAAAAAATTGACGAGAGTCTGATTCCACCGCGTTGTGGCACATGGACGCTGGTCCCCCAAACTTCTCTAAGTACAGAAATGTATGACGAACTCTTTGACTGACAACCTTTCTTAACTCACACGGGACGTCATATCTGAGACTAGATGATGCATCCTTGGTTACTTACATTTTGTTTTCCTCATTAATCAGAAATATCTTCTTGTCTCGCACTGGCTGGGTGCAAGAACCCGACAAGCGCCATTTTTCAAAAAGTCGTTTTTTGCGATTTTCGATACTGGAGTAATCGCCCACATTGTGTCAAAAGATGAGCTCTCTACGACCCATAGATAAACAGTTGCTAAATATCGACTCAGTGTCAAGTTGGACCAAATACACACAAGAGCCCTTGTCGTTTTATTGCAACAAAGTTACACGTTCATTTCTTACAACAAGGGATCTTGTCGGTTTCTTGCGCCAAAATCCAGCGAAAAATCTTCCGACAAGTTTTCTTGTCGGATTATTGCACCTAACTCGGACACGTCTTTGCTCGGGCCTGCTCAATAAAATTATAGTACTGTCTTTTTTTAGCACTGAAAGAAAACTTATCTATAATTTATATAAGTGGACTGTGAAGGCTTTGTGCACAGACTCCTCCCTTATTACCTAACCCACACCTTTGAAACTTTGCAGGCGTCCACAGCATCCATGTGACTAGGTCCTAACTATTTTAAAATCCACGCAAACTGCTTTCCACGATTTTTCCAAAATGCTTTGTTTCGTCCACACAGAGTTCTAGGTCTAGGCTAACTTAGGATCAACAATTTCGCAGTCTCATTTTAGTGAGGCTCCCGTTCACAAGCGGTCCCACAATAACTTGAGTCCGTTCATTGAACGGGGTACCCAGCTAGTTTTGATATAGATGGCCATTTTCGCTGCTTCCTGTTTTCCGATTCCAAGTTGTAAACACACAAAATTCAAGTCACACACAGAATTCCCTGAATTCGCACGTAAGCATGCTATTTATTGATGTTTATGTTTTTAAAAATATCTACTTGTTGGTCTATACAACAGTTATTATCTATATGAAAAATAGTTTTGCCTCAAAACATGAATACGGAATAGGGAACAAGTTCTTAACAAAATGTTGTTACCGATAATAGGTAATGTTTCTCGTTAAACTATAGCCACACGTGTTGATTAGTAGGGGGTTGATGATACATTCTTGAGAAGGTAGTAGGCCAAAAGTACGAAGAGACAGTATGGCATATCATCAGTAGCGGTGGGTGGACCAAAATTTGGGTGGGGCTTAGGTTGCCTCCACTTCTTTACCACCAAATAGCAAGCAATAAGATACTATACTCGCGGCGAGCCACGGCATTTTGAGAACCATTTAAACGAAAAGAATCACCGTTGTCTTCCCTCTCTTTGTTCTAGGTAAGTCTTCTGGATAGCGGGGACGAAGCAGTTTCACCTCCAAATTTCTCTAATTATTTTCATCTGATGAAAAAGTTGCCTCAAAATTGACTAGGTGTGATTAACAACTGTTAAATCTCAGCGGCACTAACACAACCATGCACAAACACCACTTCAAACATATTCCGTCTATGAGCTGTAGTCGAGGAAAGTAGACAACACCTAACTGTGTCACTTTGGGAAAGTGCGTCGTAAACTTTCACTCCATTGTTAGGGCAAAGAGAGCGTGAGCCCTCTGTGCAGTGTTCTTTTTTTTTCAAGTCCTCTACCTTTTTACAAGGGGTGTTTCATTAAGATCCCTAAAGACATTTGACTGGCTGTTAGGTTACTATAGTTGTAAGCGGTGATAACAGTGATTGGATAAACGAGCAAGGTGCAAAGTTGATCACTCTGTGTTCATTGCGTGCGATCACCAACGGTTTCAACTGCTTATTTCGTTATTAATTAAGAAACTTTCATTTGCTTTGGGATAGAGCTGGGAGTGGAGAGGGGGGCTCAAACCAGTGAGACCTTCACTACTCGCCGCCACTGCATATTATTGTTGTTGTGTGCAGCTGATGGTAGATATCATGTTGCGCTGAACATGGCTGAGCCAAAATGACGTGTCACCGTCGCTTGTAGCTCGTTGTTGGTCTGGTGGCATTATTCTACAAACAAGACTTGCTAGTAGAAAAGAGGACTCTACACTCCCTAGATTGCAGAATCCACAGCTTGTTGCAGGTAGCAACGTTGAACGGGCGAACATTTTACACGAAATGCAGTGACTTGTAGCCCTACAGCTCTAAAATAATCTTGATCAAACATGGGATTCGAACCCCGTTCTCTCCACTGCAATGACGAATCTCTGATCACTCCTCAACGGAGACCAAGCGTCAATCAAAGACATAGTCTGGGCCTACTAGATGGTATCCTTTCAACACAAAGTTTCATGCAGTAGCCTATGTCAGATTGAAAGCTTGGCTTGGTAAGCTTATCAAAAGCACAGACCACTAGTATTCATCTTCGAGAAAAGATGTGAAGAAAAAGTTTTGATGAGACGCAACATTTTCCATTTTATATTTTTCTCACACAGAAAAATGGACCAATTCCCAATCACTTCCAAAGACCTTCAAGGGACGACAGTGATGACGAAGACAATGTGCCTCTGGCAAGGCTAAAGGGCAACAGACCCCCGCCTGTCCTCCATGAGCAAAATGAAAATTCAGACAATGAAGAATACTTTGATGTTACAGATAACGACCCTGATTTTGAACCAGGAATTTGTGACGTTCGTCACTGAAAGGAAGTGGTATGGGTTGCTTGTGAGGCATGCTAGATGTTGTTCTGTTACGACAATTTTTTGGAAGATGTGGCATGTGCTGATCACGACAGACTGCCAGGGAGGCAAGGAAGAGAAAGAAAGCATGGATGAGACACAAGAGAGGAGATGGACCAGAATTGTGGCAGAAGGGAGGGGACAGACCAGAGAAAGGACGGGAGGCAGGAGGTGGACCAGAGATAGGACAGGAGATAGGAGATGGAACACCAAGGAGTAGTAAACGGAAAAAGAACACTGATAAATGGAAGCGAAACATCCAGAAGCTCCTAAGAAATTCAGGGAAATCCTACATTGACACAAAGGGACGAAAGAAGCCTCCAAGAAAAATGGGATATGTATGTAATGCTTCATGCATATTGAAATGTTCAGTACATTTTGAAGAGTGTCACAGGCAATCGCTATTTGATGAATTCCTACGGGGACAGACGAGAGCAGAAACATTACATTCTAAGACATACTGAGCAGTGTCCCGTGAAGCGGAAAAGAGTGGGATCAGAAAAGATAAGTAGTACCATCATGTATTATTTTTACTGCCTAGAATCAAGGATCCAAGTCTGCCGAACATTTCTTATATTGATACTTGATATTGGGAAGGATTTTCTGTATCAAACCCTTGAACAATTTTCTAATGGCCATTTGAAATTTCACAAACAGTGCAAGCATGGGCACCAGAGAAAAGTTACAGACGACGTTATCAACCAAGTGAGGGACCATATCAAGTCATTCCAACCCGTAGACTCACATTGCTGTCGAGCTGGCACTGAAAAGAAGCATCTAGACTCATCTTTATCAGTAGCTCCCATGTATCATCTTTATTTAGAGACGTGTGAGAGTAATGGATGGGTGAAGACTTCCAAGGACAAGTACAGGCGAATTTTTGATAACGAATTTAACTTGGTGTTTCACCGGCCAAAGAAAGACCAATGTGAAACCTGCATTGCCTTAAGGAACCAACCAAGTCCAAGTGAGGAGGAAAAGACTCTGTACAATGTACACATACAGAATAAGATAGCAGCCAGGCTGATAAAAGACGAAGCAAAAGCTGCCTCGAAAGGCTGCACTTTTGATTTACGACAAATTCTCCTCTGTCCTCATTGACAAAGTTCAAGTAATTTTTACAAAAGAAGACTTGGGGTGTACAACTTCACCATCTACGACTACACGAAGGGAGATGCCCATTGTTATATTATCATGTGGCCTGAGCAAGAAGGGAACAGCGGCTCGAACGAAGTGTCCACTTCTCTCTTTCACTACATTGAAGAACAACACAGAAAGAATGTAAAAGCCAATCACATGTTTTCCGATAACTGTGCCGGCCAAAACAGGAACAGCTTTGTTGCTTTTGCCCTGATTTTTGCAAGAAATCGCTTCAGCCTCGAAAGCTTCATACTAGTGATGGGCAGGTATCGATACCAGGTACTCGATACTTAGATACCTATAGGTATCGGTATCGGTAGCGATACCTGCTCTAAACATCGATACCTATGTGTTATTTATCCCAGGGCTGCCAAAGCAAGTGACTTGGGCCTTGAGAATTTTTTGTTTATCAAAACTAATACGTTTTCGTAGGGGGCAAGCGTTTTAAATTAATCTAGGGATTTTTTAACAAAAAGAGAGAAGTTTTTCATGAAATGTATCTAGTGATTTTGCAAAATCTTCACTGGCAACCCTGATTTATCCTCATTGGTTTAATTTAAAGTTGCTAAAAATCTGGTAAATTGAATTGCCTTTTTAGAACTCTTGTGTTTTTATTTTCCAATACTAACATTTTCTGCAAAGTTGACTTTCCTCCCATACTTCACTTAATTTTTGTTTTTATTCTCATATTTGGGTATTCATTTCTCTCTCTCTCTCTCTCTCTCTCTCTCTCTCTCTCTCTCTCTCTCTCTCTCTCTCTCTCTCTCTCTCTCTCTCTTTTACAAATAATTTTTGTTTGAGTCTCAGCTAAATTGTCACAACTTGTCTAGACACGATTACCTAAATACTTGGAAAAGTATAGTTGTATTTTTGTCTTTACTTATTACTCCCGGCGTATGTTACCAATAGCATTAGGTATCGAGGTATCGGTATCGATACCTTAAAAAGTACTAGGTATCGACATCGATACCTAAATTGTGGTATCGGCCCATCACTACTTCACACACACATTCCTCGAAAAAGGCCACATTGAAACAGAAAATGATTCGGTTCATGCCACGATCGAAAGAAAAACCAGGTACACTGAGCTGTATACACCTGAACAGTGGTATGCTGCCTTTCGATCCGCCAGAACCTCAAAACAGCCATACATCGTAAAGGAACTGATTGCTGGGGACTTTATAGACTTTACGTCTATGACAGGAACAGTAAGGAACCCTACTACTGACGACGAAGGGGACAAAATCATGCTGAGGAAGATTCGACAAGTCACAACTCTGGCTACTGATCCAAACTCCCTCCACTTAAAAAACAAGCTTCAATGGACCTTATCAACGTCTTGATTTGAACAGACGGAAGAGGAGGAGAAGCGGAGATGACACTGATGCAAACGAGGTGCAGATGATCAAAGGAATTTTGAGGCCTGGTATTGTACTCGCCAAGAAGAAAGATCTCACGAGTCTGTGCAACACTGGACAGATAGGGCAGAACTACAAAGAGTTCTCTAACTCACTCCCTGTTGTTGGACCTGTTCAGGAGGATCCTGCCGGATTCTAGACCAGTTTCAAGTTTGGTTATTCATTGATTTGTTGTTTTCGTTACTCATCCCGTCTTACATGTTCAGGAGAATTATGGTCATAACTTGGAAAATGTTTAATGCTTCAACTGAATTATTTTAGAAGCATTCAATTAATGATATTGTGTTTCAAAATACGATTCCTCTTTTTTCTTTATTTATCGCCTTGGATTCTTTTATTGCTCATTAATTGAAATCACGAATTTAATATTATCAGTCTTCTAAAGCTCAGAATATGCAAGCCAGATAGATACAGAATACGTGTGAGAGAAATAAAGAGCTTTCGTGAAAAGGATCACGTCATTCATAAGTCTCTATGGTTATTCTTGCTACTTACTTGTTTCTTCAAGCAAATTCTAAAAAAATTACAAGGATCACTTGGAAAGCGTTCGATACCTCGATATGGTACATGTAGGCCTAGACTCTATTCGTATTATTATGTTTTAAGATCATGATCCTTTATTTTACGATGTTTGTCACATGTGAGTGTTTTTTTGTTTTTACAGTTTGAAATTAGATTTTTTTAAAATTCTTCCAAAGATCAACACAGAAGAGCTATAGAGAACGTGTGCGTGATAGAGAAGTAGGAAGCTTTAGTGAAAAGTAACTTACTCAAAATTCATTTTGATTTAATACTTTGATTTAGAACAATTCTATATGCACAATGTACATGCCCTTCATCATGATCCATAATCCATGGTTTGTGGATGAGTATGTACTGAAAAACTTACTCCATTAAACATTGCCACTTCAAATTTATTAAACGTGTTTGTTTGTTTTTGTGTTCTCTCTCTCTCTCTCTCTCTCTCTCTCTCTCTCTCTCTCTCTCTCTCTCTCTCTCTCTCTCTCTCTCTCCCATTCCAAATTTATTAAACGTGTTAGTTTGTTTTTATGTTCTCTCGCTCTCGATCTCGCTCTCGCTCTATCTCTTTCTCTCTCTCTCTCTCTCTTTATCAGTCTCTCCAACTCCCTCTCTCTCCCCCACCTCCTCCCCTCTTTCTCTCCCTCCCTCTCTCTCTCTCTCTCTCTGTCTCTCTCTCTCTGTCTCTCTCTCTCTCTCTGTCTGTCTGTCTCTCTCTCTCTCTCTCTCTCTCTCTCTCTCTCTCTGCGCGTTCCCTCTTGTCTTGACGATGATGCGGGCACATCCCAATGGACACTGTTAGAGATGGCAGCCCAGCTGTCTGAGGGGTTAGGCCTATGTCACAACTTGGCCTACAGTCTCTATGAAACCCCAGGAAATGACCTTACTTCTTAACATGTTGATGATGCAGACATCTCAGCCAGTAGATTGATCTATTTCTTATTGATTTTGCTCAACTGTGACTCATTTTTTCACTTGATCGTGTCAAATCAGTTTATTTGAGTCCTGGTTTGATTTGTATCAGTTGTGCAATGACAAGGATACAGACGTTGTAGACTAAATCTCACTTGGTTAAATTATAGGTATATAATTGTA
>NW_004797654.1:653432-657829 GCF_000002075.1 Aplysia californica
TCTCTCTCTCTCTCTCTCTCTCTCTCTCTCTCTCTCTCTCTCTCTCTCTCTCTCCTCTCTTACCGTAGAACTCTTGTGTTTTGGGCCTATTTTCCTTAAAACTTTATTTTTATTCCAAACTGTGGTGGCTGTCACTTAGAGAATTGGAAGAGAAAAGTGGTGCAAAGGGATGGGAGGGGAAGGGGTTGAGGGTAATGAAGGGGGAAAAACCCACAAAGACAACAGATAGACGAAAAAAGAAAGACAACATTTTAATGGAAGAATTTAAAGCGTACATTCCAACGCCACGTAATTTTTTATTCTTTACGTCCACCATTTCTTCGCTTTGGGAGGTAGCCTACGTAATGTCTTAGCAGCGAATGGTCTACTGTTTGCCATTATAAATATTCGGGCCGCGGTAAACCACGGGGACCAACCTTCACTCCCTCTTTACGGTGGGACAGAAATCACCATGGATCGATATACAAACTGGACACCGCTAACATGCGACGTAATACGTTTCTGTGGACAGAGCTAGGTACGTCAGAACTATAACATGCCAGTGGAACCGGTTGAGCCGACTGGGAATGCCACGGAGGGAGGGGGGAGGGACGGGGAGGAAGGGGGTGGGGGTTGCATATCTTATATTTTTTAAATAGGTTATCGAAACTAACAGGGATAGGGGGCCCTATTTTCCTATTTTGGTGAAAAGGGTTAGGATTCATCACTATCCCCAGTTTATGTCTTTTAAATGTACATACCATGTAATGCACACACACACAGACTATATATATATATATATATAACACAAATCTAGCCCATCAGGGAACCTGCCTGTTTGCTTTAAAAAGGAATAGCCCTACAAGAATCGAATCAACAATTCAGAAGCAATCTGATGCCTTCCTCTCGGCCAGTAAGCATTGCCACCCACGACCTTAGTGGCATTGAGTCTTATGAATAAGGTGGACGATGTTGGATGTGCACTGTTCTTGGAGCAATGAACAGACAAAAGGAGCTTGTCGGCTTTTAGGCAAGTATTGGGAGGGGAATAACCCGACAAGGGCAGTTGTCGGATTATTGCACCAAGGGAACACGAGTGTCATAAAGCGACAAAGGTACATTTTGTGGTTTTTCGTCTTTAATTACGACTTGTTGTAAATAAATACAGCATGGTCATATGCAGAAAACAAATGCGAACAATATATTATCTGCGTGTCTTTTTCCATCATGACAGGGTGTACAAATGAATGAGCTTTTTGGCTCTCCTGAAAAATTGCAAATAGGCACTTGTAGGGTTCTTGCACCTAGCCAGCAGGAAAGTAGGGAATAAGCTTACGAAGTTAAAATCTTACTCTTACCCGCATAGCAACTGGTCACAACGGCCAGGGTGAGACAACACATGTATGTCAAGTTGTTCATTCTGAGGCTATAATACTTTACAAAGTTTCAACAGCACTCCCTGTGAACAATAAATATCGGCATTTATGAGCAATAATCATTTGAGCTAACACACTTAGTTGGAATTTTAAAGAGAGCACCCTGAAAGAACTGTCGCGATTCCACTTTGCAGACAGAATGGAGGAGCCAATAATCGCGAAATTTTAGATAATAGTAGTATACCGATATTACTTTTTTCTGATGGGTTAACACTAGTCTTAGGAGGGGAGGGGAGGGGGTCTCACAGACCCGAACAGTGCTTTAAATTCAGAGAACATCGTTAAAGTTAGGGTTAGCCATTGAATTAGATTCAGGTTTAGCGCTGAAATTAGAGGAAAGGAATCGATGTTATCAAGATTCTGAAATATCATTCGTTTTTTTTGCGACTTCAGTATTGGAAAATATGGAGCTAACTCCATCAATATAATAGTATACGACATTAGGTATCGATTTTACCAGTGAGTAAGTTTGTTGGTATCACCGTGGTTGTCAAATATTAAAGAGTTAAAATGAAAGTAATAGAAGTTTGTAGTCAGGTTTAACATTATATTTTTGCTATGCTTTTAGAAATAAATAATGACTGACAGTTCTGCTCTGCTAAGACAAACTAGAGCTCCCGAGAAGCCCCTAAAGACCGCTAAAGGTGTTTTATACTTTGCTAAATTACCTCGTTTTTCTCGATGAGATAGGCTATTAGAATCTAACACTACTTGATAAGGTGTTATTTCTAAGAGATTAAGAGATACAAGAGAGAGAGAGAGAGAGGGAGAGAGAGAGAGAGAGAGAGAGAGAGAGAGAGAGAGAGAGAGAGAGAGAGAGAGAGAGAGAGAGGAGGAGGAGGAGGAGGAAGTCTCTACACAGAGAGAGTGACAGAGAGAGAGAGAGACAGGGACAGAGACAGCCAGAGAGAGGTGGGGAAGGGGATGGCAGTCCCAAATACAGAAGACACACAAAAGCAGAAGTGAATTTACCTTTATGGTGAAAATCAAGTCGCAGATAATTCAATGATACCCGCTTTTATATAGCATTGCTCAAATTAAGAAAAATGTGCCGATATTATGTCTAACCCCTTGATCACTTTTCGACCTTCCCCAAGGACGCTTCGTCCTGCATCCGGCATGCTCGGCACTTCAGACCTCACTCATGATTTTGTTCATCACTCATGGCATCATTATGGACCACCAAATGCCATTCATTCATTCTAGTGTCGTGCAATCCCACGCAGAGTAGGGACGAATAATAAACAGGCCAATACCAGCATCAGAACATAGAAATGTATCCGAATGTCGACAGTCATAGATACGTTTGAGACATAATGCTTGTATTTGACAAGACGATTCTGTGGCTATGTAACTATTATTTTACAATAGAAATTAATAATCACGGTGTGGCCAACCACAGTAAGTCAGTGAATGATGTTGCCATTTTCAAATAGACAATAATATTCACAATTGTTTTTGTAGCTGCGATAATATCATAATACCTGTTACAAAGCTGAGTGGCAATAGAGATGACGGCTTTCGAGAGCAGGGAGCCTAAAATACATGCAATTCTTGTCTGGGGGATGACATTGTCCCAGTCTTGTCTTATGTTGTTGACCCGCATCCGTAAGGTCCTGGGTTCGAATCCCGTCAGGGGCCCGACGTTGTGTTCTTGGGAAAGGCACTTCACACGAATTTTCCTCACTTCACACAGGTGGGAATTGGTACCCGGCTATAGACAGCGAAAGATCTTGTCAGTTTGTTAGGGTTTGAGCGCTTAATCTGCTGCTTGCACCGTATGCTTCCCGGGAAGCTGAGAATGTTTCGGAGTGTTCAATGCGCATAGAGTCTGCTGTTGAGCGGGGATATGCGCTATATAAAAGCTATTTATTACTATTTATTATTGTTGTTGTCTTATGTTGTTGTTGTTGTCTATGTTATTGTCTTATGTTGTTATTGTCTTATGTTGTTGTTGTTGTTGTTGTTGTTGTTGTTGTCTTATGCTGTTGTTGCTACTGTTGTTGTTGTCTTATGTTGTTGTTTTATGTTGTTGTCTTATGTTGTTGTCTTATGTTGTTGTTGTGTTGTTGTCTTATGTTGTTGTCTTATGTTGTTGTCTTATGTTGTTGTCTTATGTTGTTGTCTTATGTTGTTGTCTTATGTTGTTGTCTTGTGTTGTTGTTGTCTTATGTTGTTGTCTTATGTTGTCTTATGTTGTTGTCTTGTGTTGTTGTCTTATGTTGTTGTGTTATGTTGTTGTTGTTGTTGTTGTTGTCTTATGCTGTTGTCTTATGCTGTTGTCTTATGTTGTTGTCTTATGTTGTCTTATGTTGTCTTATGTTGTTGTTGTCTTATGTTGTTATATTATGATGTTGTTGCTAATATTTTATGGATTTTGCATTAACTTAGGAGAGTACACTGCATTGTTCTGTGGTTTACCCACTTCTGTGGAGTAAGGTGACATAGAGTGAGGAGACTATCAGTGCGTAAAGGTCAAGAAACGTTACAAATAGTCACAATCCAAGCAGCGGTCAATTTGTGAAAAGTGTAAGAATGTTATTCATACAATGTGTAATATATAATGTCGTTTTATGTTTATTTTTGCCCTTTTGATATGGGACCAGATGTTGCGGTTTAAAATAGATGTACTTTTTTGCACATTTAATTTTGTTGGAGATAGAAAACTCAATCTTTTATTAATATGCTTGCTAAGGTGCTGGACCAATTATTATCTACTGTTGGAAAGGTATGAGCCTACACACTATGTTTGGAGATATAGAACAGCAGCCATGTATATGAATTATTCTATTTAATATCATTTTGAGTTTTAATGCTTTGATTTATAAAATGAAATACAATTTGCTTTGAAGAGGAATTTAAGCATTTTGATTTCTCTCTTTCCCTATATATGTACACAAGCAAAAACAAACGTTTGTATGCATGCATATGTATGTATGTATGTATGTATGTATGTATGTATGTATGTATGTATGTATGTAT
>NW_004797654.1:658484-665984 GCF_000002075.1 Aplysia californica
CCTTCCACACCCCCCCCTCCCCACACACACACACCCTCCTATCTTTCTACACTGCTTTTATCTTTGTAAGAATGCATTTTGTACGTAATTCTGTTTGCTGATTCCGTAAAATCACACCATAACTTATCTAAAATGAAGTCTGTTTTTCCTTAAGGATAGTGGAAAAGACCAGTACCAAAATACCGTGCATTCACCCATAAAAGTGACGGAGTTGATGCTTATTTACACTGTATTGGCCGCGAGCAATAACATAACACAGTAAGAACAAGCAACTGTGTTTGTGTGACTGTGTGCGTTTGTGTGTGTGTGTGCGGGGTGGGGGGCTCAGGAGGGGGTGAAATCTTTGACGATATCATGCTTGACCACGATGCTTATATGACCCTGGATGGAACCCATCTGTAAAGGTCATTTAAGGCTGGGGAAATTCCGATTTACGCAAGACGGACAGACACAGAGAGTCAGACACACACAGACACAGACACACACACACACACACACACAGAGAGAGAGAGAGAGAGAGAGAGAGAGAGAGAGAGAGAGAGAGAGAGAGTTTCGGGAGGGGTGAAAAAAATACACTTTTGTTAATCTTTGTTCTATCTATACCAAAATACTGATATGCTTGTACATCAGCATTTGAGGAGGAAAATTGCTTTTGATAAAATGTCAATAATTTTGTCTTGGTGTAACAAAACATTTATCAATTATCATATTTTTGAGAGTAAATTGTTGAATACGTTGGGCTTTTCCCCTCTTTCTAAATGATAAGAATTTAGTTCAAATAATTCTGCACCTCCCCCCCCAACACTAACCTTTTAATTTGGCATCAGTGTACAGGGTACTTAATGAAGGTATTCCTACAACGTGTCAGTCGTGTCTATTTAGCTGATAGAAAAAAGTTTATCTGTCAAAAAAACTAGTGTGGTTCTTTGAGCGTTTTCTATAATGTACACACGCTGAGGGCTATCTGAGAATAACACTGTCTTCTTTTTAAACACTGATGTTTTTAAGCCCACATCAATACAGTCTAGATCATTTAAGAGGCAGGCGTCTACCCTGCCTGTCGGGGCCAACTCGAACTGAGAGGGAAAGACTGAGACACACGATGGAAATTCTCCCCTCTTGGGAATCAAATCATATCTCCTGCATGTGACGGTAGAGATTCTAACAGTTACAGCATAGATGCCAAGGTTATCTTTCACAAAGCTGGCATCATTACAAAGAGTTATAAAGATTAATATTGTTTAGACTTGCACTGCAAGCCCAAGACTGTGCAGTCTGTTATAATTACTGTCCATCATGGAGCGAACCATTGATTATATAAATCTGGAACCAAGATAGGTGAAGGTGTGAAAAGTTGCATGCGCATTCCGCTCCACCGAGACTAATGTTTTGCCCTTCAGTTGGGTGTCTAAGGTGTGCACTAGCAGAGCGAATGTTTTTAGCAATGGACGGTCTAGAATACACTAATTCCGAGTCTATATAACATTATATTGCAAAGATGTAGCTTCCTGCATGTTCTGTTTAAGCTACATGTAACGCAGTAGTGTTGGTGTACGAGGGGCATGCCAAAAGTTTTTTTATCTGACCATAAAGGAATAAAAGTAGAAACCTGTAATTTGGGGTGCAAGCCAACAATCAACTTTCTAGATAGCATGTAAATTTGGGAAACATTTCTGATAACTAGCTTAAGCACCCTGCGCACTGTAAGTGAACAGGGGTATGTTTTTCTCCAGTTTCAACATAAAAGAAAATTGAGCAGAGGGTAGTAGTAGTAGCACTAATGAAGTTTTTGTTCTTGCAAGGCAAGCAACTATATGAAACTAAATTTTTGGGAAAGACTTGTTACCATGAATGAGACATGGGTCTACCACTACGATTCTGAGTCAAACTCGGCCTCAATGCAGTAGAAATCGTCCACGTCCCAAACACCAAAGAAGGCAAAAGTTCAGCCATCAAGTGGAAAAGTGATGCTATCATTTTTGGGGGACCAAGATGGAATAATTATGACAGTTTATCTTGACTACGAAAAGCTATTAAAGAAAAATGCAGAGGAAACGTACAGGAAAGATGCGAACAGGCATTTTGCTATTTCACAGAAACGCGCCAGCACACACTCCAAGAACAGCGGCTCATACTGCGCAGGAATGTGGCTATGAAATTTTGCCACATCCACTCTGTTCTCGAGATTTAGCCCCATCCTACTTTTTTAAATTCCCCAAACTGTAAAGGGATTTAAAAAGGAAGGCATTTTAAAGTGATAAAGAGGTCAAAGAAGCGGTAGAGGGCTCGTATTCTGCCAACGAGAGGGTCTTCTATTCTTAAAGTCTTTTCAAGGTCAAACACCGATGTCAAAAGAGTGTAACTGTTGGAGGCCACTACATATAGAAAGATTAAGTTTAGTATCAAATTTCAGCTTTTTAACTTTATTCCTTCATAGTCAGGTAAAACACGTTTGGTATGCCCTCGTATGTTACGTTTGTTGGGGCAGCTTGTAGCTTTCTGGACCCTTCGTACACTAAGCTAAAGTCCCACTCGTCACATGCCTGCAAAATATGACGTCACAAGGAGGGGAAGAGAGAGAGAGAGAGACGAATCGTCGAAGATAAGAATGCTTCATCCACATACTCGTAGCCTTGGAATATGTGGGTATTCCCTTAGTGTTTGAGGGATTTACGTCTGTTTGAGTAAGAGAAGGGTGTTGCGAAACTGAAATTGTACCCATTTTTGCGCTGGATAATTCAGCACCGAATATGCATACTTGGATCAAACATAGTGAATTGGGTTTTTTTCTGTTTTGTTTTTAGTTTAGTTTTCGTTTGTTCCAATCCAATACGACAGAGGAGAATATAAAATCCAACTCGGTACTCTCCCCCAGTGCATGGGGAATATTAGCACACTGCTATAGGAGTAATCATTATACGTCTTTTTTTTTTGATACAGTATAATAGCAACATTTTGGCTGTACTGACGTAAGGTTCAGAGTTATGGAAAACAAACCAAATAATTCAACGAAGTTTAAAAGGCTTCAAAACAAAATGTTTACGAAGAATTTTTAAAATAAAATTGAATACATTTATCTAAAAAAATGAAGCGTTGGAAAGAGCTGGAATAGAAGATATCAACTCAACCATAATAAGAAGAAGATGGAGATATCTAGGACATGTTCTAAGAATGCCGATGACAAGATTGCCCTATCAGACCTGGTATTGGAAATCAACAGGAAAAAGAAAACGAGGAAGACCAACTGGAAGCTATAGAGGCACATTAAGGAATGAAGCAATCACCCAGGCCTGGATCTGCCTTAATTAGTGGACGTGGTCATGGACAGACAAGCGTGGTATCGACTGCTCTCCGCCTTATGTACCTGACGGTATAAGGAGAGAGTAAATAAGCAAGTATATTATTACTATATTTCATCTACGAATCCATTCATTTACGACAACAAGCGTTTCCAAAAGTATGAAGGAGTACATTACTTGCACATTTGACATTAACAAGGGAAATTCTGATTGTACACGTTTTTTCGCCTAATCGACATTTAAATCCTAAGGGGCTTCCTGCCTGCCTATCAAGGCCAAACGGAACTGAAATGTGTACAAAGTGCAAGCAACAGGACGGAGATTAGAAACGTCTTCACAGTACGACGCACGCGCGCTGTGTGTGTGTGTGTGTGTGTGTGTGTGTGTGTGTGTGTGTGTGTGTGTGTGTGTGTGTGTGTGTGTGTGTGTGTGCTTGTATGTATATGCATTGTGTGTGTGATCACGTATGTGTAAATGTTTGTGTGGTAGTGTGCATTTGTGTGTTGTGAAGCACCTGTAAGGAGAGAAAAAAAATGTGTGCATGTGTTTGTGTGTTTGTATGCGTTTGTTTGTGAGTCTGTCTCTGTGTGTGTGTGTGTGTGTGTGTGTGTGTGTGTGTGTGTGTGTGTGTGTGTGTGTGTGTGTGTTTATTAGGTGTATATAAAAGAGTGCACGCTCTTGAATAAAAGTATGTTTGTGTTTTTTAAAATCAAATGCCCCCTAAAAAAAACCTGCCCAAGGGTAATATAAAATACAAAGGCATTCAAAGCATTCAAGAAAACGTGATTTAAATTATGAAAACGACAAGGGCAGCAACAACATCAAGAAGTAAAAAAAAAAAAAAACACTTTAAAAAATCGGTGAGTGATAAAGTTAATTATTATAGTACTGTGACCTGAAGGCCCCTACTCAAATACATTGCCCTTGTTACTGTCAGTCAGATCTATTAACATGTAGGTTGGAAAGATAAGACTGATAAGAGCTTTAAAACTGTATGTTATTCAAGATGTCCGAATTTGTAAACAATAAACAGCTACTGGCACTCACTCGTGCAAGGAAGGCGGAAACACGATTTTTGTAACGTGTTCACTTTTGTCTGCCCGCTGTTGAAACGTGAATGAAACGAAACGATCTGCTAAATCTTCTCTGGTCTTGGCATGAAAGGTCTAACAATTGGATGAGCAATAGAACCCCCAAACCCTTTAAAGAACTCCTTTTTAAGAAATGAAAATGCTCCAGAACCACGATTTACTTTAGGATCAGATACAACCCCAACGGCCAGTTCGTCATATCTTATCGCTATTGTGTTAATAGAATTCTAGCGGGATGCTTACTCACGAGTGGAATCAAATTTCACGTCAATAGAGCTTAACCACGGGTTTTCAAATTCCGTTTTTCCACACATTTGGGATATGAAAACCTCAAAGTTAATCCTCACAATCAAGACTCATCCACGATTAATCCATTCTTCATGTTCTGAATCCAATGACTTTAATACGTTGACGACTAATCAATTAGAGCTTTAATACATCCCAGCAATTCTTACATTTTTTCACACAGTGTTTTTTTTTCGACGTAAGATCCTATTCTGTTTCCAAAGTTTAGTTTAGCTTTCGTAAAGTCACTAGCTTATTTTTTAAAAACAATTTAACGATTAGTCTATTGATGCCATAAGTGTCACGACGCAGTGGGATAAGACGCTCGCCAGTTTTTGGGCATATGGAACTATTCATCATCATCATCATTGCCTTTCTCACCCTGCATCAGGGTATAGGCCACGGACAAACACCCCCCACTTTTCTCTATCCTGGGCTAGCCTCTTGATGTTATTCCATGTCTTCCCACTTTTCTGTACATCGATTTCTGTGATTCTTCTCCAAGTTCCACGAGGTCTTCCCCTTGATCTCTTGCCCTGTGGGTTCCAATCCAAAACTTTCTTTGTTATGCAGCTGCCTGACTTCCTGAGAGTATGTCCAATGCATCGCCACCGCCTTCTTCCTACCTCATCTCTGACTGGGATCTGTCTTGTTTTCCTTAACTCTTCCTTTTCTAGGGCCTTTCCTTTTATTGTGACCTGCTCCTTTCGTTGTGCATCTGTCCTTAGTACCTTTGACTTTCCGGGGTGGATCCTCAATCCAACAGACTCCGATAGGCTGTTTAATACGGAAGTCTTTGCTTGTATCTGTTCCTGGGTGTGCGACAGAAGCGCCAAGTCGTATGCGAAATCCAGATCGTCCAACTGTGTCCATGGTGTCCACATCATGTACAACCCTGCAACTTGTCCCTTCGTACATGCTTTTGATGAGGTTTAACCAACTTCTGTGGGATTCCGTGGTGTCTCATTATCTTCCATAGTGTCGCTCGGTCTATACTGTCAAATGCCTTCTCGTAGTCAAGGAAGTTGACAATCAGCTGGGAGTTCCACTCCAGGGACTCTTCCACAATAATCCTCAGCGTGGCAATCTGGTCGGTAGTTGAGCGATTTTTCCGGAAACCGGCCTGTTCATCCTGTAGTCTTGGATCCGTTCCTGTCTTGATTCTTTCCAGAATGATTCTGTTTAAGACCTTACCTGGTATTGAGAGAAGAGTGATCCCTCTATAGTTGCTGCAGTTGCTGAGATCCCCCTTTTTTGGAAGCTTCACGAGGTGTCCTTCTTTCCAATCCTTTGGGAACTTGCTCTCATTCCAGATCCTAGTAAACAGTGGGAGGAGGATGTCTGCCGTCACATTGGCATCTGCTTTTAGGGCTTCGGGTGGAATCTGGTCAGGACCGGCCGCTTTACCTTTGTTCAGCTTCTTAATGGCATCCAGAATCTCTTGTTTTGATGGAGCATCACAGCAGATAGGTAACTCATTTCTAGCTGGGAGTATGTTTGGTGGGTTACTCGGTGGTGGTCTGTTCAGGAGACTGTTGAAATGCTCTACCCATCGCTTAGACTGAGCTTCCTTTCCAAAAATGCTTTTCCCGTCTTGAGCTATTGGTACCATCAAAAAGTTTGCGTATTTGTCTTGCTTTCGGTGAAAAAAAGCCCATCTGTTTTAAATAGAGGTCGAGATATTTGCCATTGAAGGAGGGTGAGATCGCCTGGTTCTAGCAGTAAAATTAAAGAGGATATGGCAGCCAAGGTTTGGTGACTTCCATAGGTTGAGAGTTCTTGGAAACTGAAAATTCAATCAGCGTGTATCAATAAATTCCTCTAACAAATGAGTTTGTTCATTAAAAAATAAAGGGGGATGAGCCAAAACCTAAAATTCAATAAAAATTGCCAAATTGGCGGTGAAAAAGAATTTCTTCGATTTCTTTACTTTATCGAGGGTCTTACATATTAAAATTGATTCATTATTGATATTATCTTTATTATAAAACAATGGCAGATTTAAATCTAAATCTATTGAAAATGGCAACACATAGTAGTAGCATTCAACTAGCTGTACTGGCTGTGTAGATAGAAATGTCTTTAAAACGTTTTTCTTTCGGGATTTGGGATTTATGCATAGTAAAAAAGAGCCTGCCTCGTTGACCTCCACAACAACGTTTTACGTAAATCCCACACCACAACTCGGGTATTCCAGTACCTTACGTCTGCTATAGAAACATACCAATAGATCTAATATGTGCCAAAAACGCGGTGGATCGGGCGCTCGTCAATTTTGGGGCATGACCAGCTATTGATATTATCATCTTAGAGCTTGTTCACTTGTCTTGCTTTTGATTAAAAAATACCCATCTATCTTGAATAGAAGTCGAGATATCTGCGATTGAAGAAGGTGAGGGTCATTGTTTTCACAAGTAACATTAGCAAGAAAATGGCCGCAAATGTCTGGTGACTTCCATATCTTAACACTCCTTGGAAACTGAAAATTTATGGGGTTTTTGTGGTTTTACTCGTGTTTTTCAGTAAAACCAACCCAGATGTATGTTTTAAATCGACATAAAATTAATAATAGTGTTCAGCAAAATAAAAAAAATAAAAAAGAAGTTTAATATAAAATTACCGAACTCTTGGAAAAGCCGGTTTATTCATTAAAATTGTTTTATTTTGACGAGCGGCTGATTTCCAAATGGAGCCCCACATAGACATCTACGTGATTTGCACGGACAAACATACAATAGAAATGTGGTTCACTTTGTAACAGACAACAGAATGATGCTTGAGTTTTACTCATTTTTTTCAACGGCTAAGAGAAGTCTTGATAACGT
>NW_004797654.1:668484-673534 GCF_000002075.1 Aplysia californica
TCACGTTACCTTAAAAACGGATTCTTGTTTCCGAAGGACATAAAGAAAATGCGGAAAAAAATAATCAATTCCAGAGCGAGCGGGATCCTCAAATTATCAAGACTCATGTTACGAGCGATTGGCATGAAAAGAAAGGGTAAACTGTTCAAGCATCTTCTTCGGACGTTTTGAAGGAAAGGCGCGATGGTTATCGATATGCTTATTCATTTAGTTGTATCTCTGTGTGAGCCGGTAAGGCCTTGGCTTGTTTGATAGATCTAGCTCAGTTGGTATCCCATAGGACTGGTGCGCGGGTGATCCCGGTTTGAATCTCAATGTAATTTTTAAAAATTAGTTCGTTTATTGAGATCTCAAGGATCCCTTCTTACAAGTAGCGATCCTATCGCAAAAGCACTTTAAAATCATAGTTTCACGTCCCAGGAAGGAGTTATAATATAGTAATATTATGATCTATTTTTGTGGGTGCCAGATATTAGTAAAGTATTTAGCGTTTTAAGGCTGTTAGACATTTTCATGGTGGAAAATCGCTTAAAAATTACTGATGATGCTGCTGTAATTTCTTCTCCTAAAGAAAGATGACAATATGTGACCAGAAATAATATTATGAATGGTAATAATTATAGTATTAATAATAATAACAACAACAGCAACAATACTAATAATAATAATAAAAAATAATAATATTAATAAAAATAATTATAATAATAATAATAATAATAATAATAATAATAATAATAATAAAAATAATGATAATAATAATAATAGTAATAATAATAGTAATAATAATAGTAGTAATAATAATAATAATAATAATAATAATAATAATAATAATAATAACAATAGTAATAGCGATAATAATAACAATAACAAAATTGAAAATGATAACTTTTATAATTGCAGTTATATATCGCGTATCCACACTCTACAGTGTTCTCTATGTACTTTTCAGCTGTTACTTTTGTGCTACACATGCAGACCCATTTTAACTTTAAAGCTTTCGAATCTCATGTTATAGTGGTTTTATACAGATGGCATTGTGGTGAAATTAGTCGAATGTCAAGGACTAGACTCATTTCTTGACTCCGAGCGCTTCATTTTGAGAAGCAGAATGTCGGTGAAGTTCTATGCATTATCTTCAAGGCTGCTATTTTCTCACTAATTTTTACCCTTATCACCATGCGACCCCCCCCCCCCCCCCCCCAACTTCTTTAACCGCAAATATCTAAACGGGGGCTCTCGTGGCCTATAGGTTAAGGTGTCGGACTCTCATTCAAAAGGTCCCGGGTTCGAATCCGGGTTGCGACCGAAAAATTTTCTCTCTAAAATTGTCTCCTTTCACCTTTTTTCCTGCTCTCTAGCAATGTTCTGTTGTCTGCTTTCATTTCCACTTTCTGCCCCCACCCCCTCACCTCCTTTGCCCCTCCTCTGGGCTTCCGACTCTTTCTGCAGCCTTTCTACTGCTACTCCTTGGCTCCTCCTTACTGCTGTCTTTCTGCCACACCCCTGATCTTCTGGTAGGAAAGATCTACACCTAGCCTTTTCGAACAAGGGCGAACAATCTCGGAGGGCCCGTGTGCAAGTTGCGCACGTTAAAGATCCCTTGGTTGTCTAAAATCGATAAGAGTAGGCTTCGGCCGCCCCCCGGGCAAAATTCAAAATTTCCTACCAACTGAAAATATTAGGTGTACCGTGTGTCCCGCGCGCTCATATGACCTTATGCAGTTGCGAGCGCCGTAAAACACTTTACAAAAAAAAGTATCTAAACTTCTGCTCTATATAGATGGATTTGTTCATCAAAAAAGGTAAATGACCAAGCTTTAAACATGATTATTTGAAAATCTCCATGTGCCCTAAAATTAATAAACGACTTTTTCCGTCGAATCGTAATTTGCTCTCTTCATTAAGCCCTGAGCTGTTTTTGACCGAACTAAAGACGGGAAGTAAGAGTAGTTTGCACCGAACAGCTGTTATCCCCTTTCGTTGAGTTTAACAGTGTATTGTGTCAGTGATCTATTTTTTATCGTAGTCGATCCAAATATTAAGAAAATTCCGTACACAAAATCGGCCGGGTTAAACCATAACGATTCGGTTTTGTCTTTTTCTTTAATCTACACCGGGTTGAACTCTGACGCGGCCTCTTTGCTCTGGCACTGCTTTTTTCCATGAGCTGGGTTGAAGTTTGACTCTATATTTTCCATCTTGAGAGGTGTTAGATCAAGTTGTTGTTGTTGTTGTTGTTGTTGTTGTTGCTGTTTTCTGGGGAGGGGGGATTCTAGCCCCGCATTAGCTTCCCAGCTGGTTTCGAGCATATTGCACAAGAAAAGGGTTGAGATGCTTTGTTTAAGACAATGACAACGACAATCCCAGTTCATTACGAAAGAAGGAATTTGTCTTGTATTTTACGATTGCCGTAGTTTACATAGTTCATGTGTACTCACGCATACACACAACAAGACAGGACTATGATATTTCGATCCCCAAACACACACACACACACACACACACACACTCTCTCTCTCTCTCTCTCTCTCTCTCTCTCTCTCTCTCTCTCTCTCTCTCTCTCTCTCTATTTCTCTCTTTTTCATTCTCTGTCTCTTTGACTTTTCCCTCTGTTCTAGCACTGTATATTATCCAGTTTCCTCACTTCAGTGGTACGAAAGAATTTCTAAATATCTCTGTCCTTGCTTTCTTGGAAACAGTCGTTTACTGTGGGTAGATAATTAAATGCTGTTTTCCCAATATTCCGCCAAATCAAGAATACTTAAATTTATTTCAAAAATTTCAATTGCGCCACCATGTAGTCTTTGTGCAGATGTACTTAGATTGAAAGACCTACGTTTTCTCAAAATATTACAACCTCTGATTTACATTTTTTACAATCATAAATCTAATTTTGACTTATATTATTTGGGCTCACGTGGAAATGACTACAGTCATGTGCATCATCATTGGTCTTATTTATACTTAAAAGATACAGAAAGAGAATATCACACCAGATTGCTAACTGCCACAATTGAGTAACAAAGCGCAGGTGCGGAAAACTCTAACCAGCATACTATACATACAATCAAATGCGTGGACAAAACTTCTGGTAAGTGAAGGCTTAGAGACTAGGAAAGAGAGAGAGAGAAAGAGAGAGAGAGAGATAGAGAGAGATAGAGAGAGAGAGAAAAGGAGAGGGAGAGAAGGAGAGAGAGAGAAGGAGAGAGAGAGAAGGAGAGAGAGAGTCAGAGAGAGATAGCTAATGAGAGAGAAAGAGAGAGAGACAGATAATGGGAGGAAGAGAGAGAGGAAAAGAGAGAGATAGTGAGAGAGAGAGAGAGAGAAAGAGAGAGAGAGAGAGAGAGAGAGAGATAGGGGGAGTGTGAGAGAGAGAGAGAGAGAAAGGAGTGTATACGCATACGCATTAGAACACCCCCTACCCCGTCCAGCCTCCTTTATTCCCTCCTACACCACCTCTATCGCCCCTCTTCTGGAAACGCCAAAACAACAAATTCTCATTTCTGTGAGATTTACTCCATTGCTTGTCCAAGACGTCGGTAATGACTTCCCTGAACTGGGCCAAAAATTGCAGCTCGATTAAAAAACCTTCTAAACGTTCTTTTTCATTTCTTAATATATTTTTCCTCCCCACTCCCCGCAAGTAATGTACGGCAGCTAAGAAGAAATTCAAGAGGGGAAAAGAAAAAAGGGAATGTGGATGGAAAGGGGGGGGGGGGGGGGGGGGGGGGTCACATTACAGCATTTTTAGAATGTATTATCCTTTTTTTTGCATTGCTTTACTATCATTTTACTGTTCATTTCAATATTCAATGCTTTTGATATAACAAATGTCGCATTTTGGTACAACACGTCTTCTTCTTCTTCTTCTTCTTCTTCTTCTTCTTCTTCTTCTTTACCTCGAAAGAAAATGGCCCAAACCCTCTTCTTATCTGTCTTATCTCTTATCTCATCAGGAAATTACTCTGAAATGCCCTGCAAACAAAGCAGAATGAGACAATTAAAGAAGGCGAAAATTGCTGACAGGAGTTTTTCCTTTGTGTGATTTGCTTTCTTTTACAAGACGAATGTCAGAACAGATCCTAGACAGGCTTCTGTCAATAAGGAATCTGGAATCAATTGTCAAGAAACAGCGTACATAGAGGCTTCATTAAATGTATGTGCAATCGGGGAAAACGGAGAAACAAATGCCGTGAAAAAAATATAAGCAAGAGTTTTTTCCACCGCCATGCACCCACCCACTCTCTGCCTCCCCTCCCTCCTCTTCCTAACCTCACCCCTCTCCTTCGACACACAAGCACGTATATATATATATATATATATATATATATATATATATATATATATATATATATATATATATATATATATATATATATATATATATATATATATATATATATCTATCTTTGGGATCGTGTTGAGCAGAATGCTGACAAAAACCCTGCCGAACTTAATCATTATATTATTCTTACAGTTCTGACTTTGGTTAGAAATGTGTAAAGTCAATGACCTTGATTGTAAGCTATCCAGACGCTTCATTCCAATTCTGTTATGTTGTAAAGTAGTCTCACATGGGAGTATGGTCATGCTAAGGACTCTGTTTTTATCAAAATGAGACTTAGTCGCTTCTTATTGTCTGTCAAGCACATAGCTAACAGACGTCACAGAGCGACGAGGGCCTGTCACAGGCTGACCACATAGTGGACAACTTCTCTAGCCACTTTGCGGAGGGGGAGGGGGGATTGAGAGAGAGAGAAAGAGAGAGAAAGAGAGATACAGATAGAGTGAGAGAGAAAAAGAGAGAGACAGACAGAAAGAAAGAAGGAGAGAGAGAAAAAGAGAGATGAAGAGAGGGACTAGAGAGAGGCAGAGAGAAAAAAAAATATAGAGAGACATAGAGTCAAAGAGAGAGAGAGAGAGAGAGAGAGAGAGAGAGAGAGAGAGAGAGAGAGAGAGAGAGAGCGAGCGAGAGAGAGAATGAGAGAGAAGAGAGAGAGGGAAAGAGAAAGAGCGGGAAGAGAGAGAAAGAAAAGAGAGAGAGAGAGAG
>NW_004797654.1:673762-675946 GCF_000002075.1 Aplysia californica
ACACACACTCACACACACACACACACACACACACACACACACATAAACAAGCAACAAAAAAGGCAAAAACCACAAAACTAACAAAACAAATCATTAAATATTTGAAGCGAGCTGCTTCGGTCTTTCTCGTCTGAGCCAAATCTGACTGAGTGGAATACTACATCTCAAAAGACAGTCGAAGATGTTCCATTAAAAACCTCCCCAGGTATCGAACTCGCCTCTTTTGCATTGCTAACTGTAACACAATATATATCAGTCTGTTTGTTCGTTTGTTTGAGTAGAAAGAAGCACAACTACACAATAGTTGTTTTTTAGTGCTGGGGAAAAGTAAGACAGACAGACAGACAGAAACAACAGAGGGGAAAGTAAAGAAGTAGGACCTATCAGTAGGGCGCTCCAACCACCCACATATTCATATGTCAACAGAGTGACTTTGATTGAGCCAGTAAAACAGCCTTTGAAGGCAATACTTCGAAAGCTGAAGAGGTCATCTCTGGATCAGATGTTGACGTGTAATGGCCCCCGTCCTTATTTACGGTGCTAGCTGCCGTCGTACATTTACCTGCCTCTTAAATGATATGTGAGGCAGCGTGGTGGAATCAGGCTCTCGTCAATTTTTGGGCATGTAGGGTTATTAGTATCATCATATAGCGTGTTCACTGGTCCTTATTTGGATAAAAAAAAATATCAATTAATCTGTTATACAAGTCGAGATATTTGCGAAAGAAGGAGGTGGGAGTCACATGTTTTCAGAGGTAAAATTAGTAAGAAAAAGGCCGCCAAAGATTAGTTATTTCCTTAGCTTAAGAGTTCGTAGTAACTGAAAATTTTCATTTTTGTGCCTTAAATCAACGCTTTTCAGAAAAATTCACACAGAAATGAGTTCTTTAATGTGCATGAAAGGTGTTGAGCCAAAAAATAAAAAATTGATAAAAATTCAGAAACCTTGGGAAAGATGCAGCTTTCTTCACTTTGATTATTTTAACGAGCGCCTGATTCCACCACGCTGCCTCACATATGTATTATTGTGCTGACAAAGGCGTGAAAAACACCTACATTAATGGCCCAAAATACTGTCGTGCATTGTGTCATAACTCAGTCCACACTTTGATATTGTCGGTCCACGTTCTGAGTTGTCTTCATCATCATGATCATCCGGTGCCTTGCAGACTGGCGTGGGTGATCATGGACCTCCACTTCACTCTGTCTTGCGTTGCAGCAATGGTGTCTGTTGTTCTTGCTGCTCCTAGCCATGTTGTCATCTTGTCCAGTATCTTTTCCCTCTGTCTGCCTCTGCCTCTTACCTTAGCCTTTGTGGTCCACTTCTTGCTATTTCATCGAGTATAGTTCCTTCAGAATGCTCGGTGCCCAAGGTTTACCAGAAATCAAATAGACCAAATATTTCTGTATTCTACAATCGTATTCAACGGTCGTTCATTTGTAAGGAGAACCTGACCCATCTCATTGTTTCCTCAACCCCCCCCCCCTCGCAAGGCTGTTTAAGAGTTAGGACCTCCTAATTCCGTCTCAGTTTCCGACAGGATCGAGAAAATGGAACAATTCTTGTAAAGCGCCCTTTCCAAGGAATACTATGTTGGGCAGAGCTGAGTCTTGACTCTTGAACCATCGAACCTGTAATCTCACGATTACACATCTGGTAGACTAATCACAAGACTATAGACGCTACTATTATATTATGTGTTGTATGGCATGGGTTCAACAATTTTTATTTTTGTTTTGTTTTTTGGCTTAACACCATTGTTAACCAATTAAGAATACATTGCTGGTGGGTTTTTTTCTAAAACACACTGATTAAAGGCACAAAAAGTGTAAGTTTTCAATTTCTACGGACTATCAAGTTTGGAAATAACCAAACGTTGGCGGCCATTTTCTCGCTAATTCCACCTTTATAACCAGGCAGCCCCACATTCTTCAATCTCAAATAAACAAGCGTTAAAATGATACCATTGCAATAACATGCCCCAAAATTGACTGATTCCACTGCATCATGACACATAAAAGTTATTTATTATGCTGGACTTCCTCCAGTATTACTGCCTATCCCTGATAGGGGTGAGCCAAATAGGTGGAGAAACTGAGTGATCCGTAAGCAAAACAAAAAGTTCAAGAATCCTACATTATCTACACACAAAGTCTAACGTGGCTTAAAGGGGGGGGGGGGTT
>NW_004797654.1:676046-698549 GCF_000002075.1 Aplysia californica
GGTTAGGAGGGGGAGGGGGGAGTTATAAACCTATCTCGGTAACTAGGGCCTTTTTAGATAAAGCCTTATAGCAAGGAGTTATAGCAGGAAAACATCTCTCAAATGGAACATTATTTTGTTTGTTCAAGTCTACGGTTACCATGGTAACGTCGGTCATATTGAATACAAACAACTTTCATAGAAGTAAAAAGGATTTTTATTTACCAACCAAATTTGTTCTTGAATTTGGCACATTGATAGATATACTCGATACAAAATTTCTACAGTTGTGATCTTGGATATCTCTAATATGAAAATAGAGACGGATAATCTTTTATGCCTCTGAATTCGATTACATAATCATCCTTGTAACTCCGTTATGAACGTATCTATTTGCTTTTCCACCTGTATAAAGTTAGATTATGAAGTGAATAAAAAGCTCTGAAAATTTCATTGGAATCAAATTGAAAATAAAAAGTAGATGAGAAAAACTATCAAAAGTTGAAGTTTTGAGGGAAAAAACCCCGACATTTTGTTACATAATGGGCAAAATAAAAGTTCAGAGACAGAAAATCTGAAATATGTTGATTGAAACACAAAGAGTGTGCATTGTGTAGATTGTCCAGTGGTTGAAGTATCATAATACGTAAAAAGTACAGATACCATAAATTGACCCCAAAGCATTAACTGCAAAACCAGCCCCTCCCTTTAATAATGCAGGTTGGTATTTCTAAAAAGGAAAATCTCTTCAACGGTTTAGTTTAAGGTACCCGAATGCTTCGTTTTCCTAACATCGATTTTTTTTTCTTTTCTGTGGCCGCAGATCATTCTTCCTCACATATTTTCCGATTGAAGATCGGACGTTAATTAAGCAATTTACCGTTCTATCTTCATATCCAAAAGATAGGCAGCCACGGAAAGGTTAAAGAAGCCGATAAAATAACAATGTGGCAAACGGGTTTGTCAAACTGAGTCGTCGTTCAGTAATTTCAATAGTTAGTCGGTATGGAAAGAACAGAGAAACATTGTTCGTGATTTGTTTCACATTTTTTTTTCACGCCCACCCACCTTTTCTTCCATTTACCCCTTTCTATGGCATGGGCATGGGCACGTTAGCACAGTTGGTATCATGCAGGATTACAGAGTGAATGGCGTTTGTTCGAGTTTCCAACTGGGGCTGGTTGGTAGAGTTTTAAGACTATCCACACATTTGGTTCGAAGTTATGCGTCGATTGTCGAAGACTATTAAGATTAACTATTCAGATGTGGTAGCGATAATCCTATCAATTATGCTCTTATTTTCCAGCATTCGCACCTTTGTGAATAGAAGTAGGCTTTCAAAATTTACCAATGAGTGTATTCAATTATCTATTTAAAAAAACAGCCACTTCCTACAACACACAGCAGACTTTATTTTGCCATTTCTCTCGCAGGGAAAAGGAGAAAACGGTGTGAAAACAACAGTTTAATTCTCATACCTGTAATAGGAACATTGATATAAGTACGATATTATTATTCAACAGGTCAACACAAAGTACTTTGCTTGGTATCTTCTCCCACTGGGAGGGAATCCAAATGATAGGATCACTGCAATGGGCTGAGCACGGCTAATCGACTCGTTAAGTTAGAAGTGGCCAGACAGACGAAATGATATGTGTGGGAGCGTGGTGGAATCAGGATCTAGTCAAAATAATCAAAGTGAAGAAACTTGCATTTCTCCGCAGGTTTGTGAATTTTTATCAAATTTTTGTTTTTTGGTTCAACACCTTTCATGTCCATTAAAGAACTCATTTTTGAGTGGATTTTTCTGAAGAACGTTGATTAAAGGCGCAAAAAATGTAAATTTTCAGTTACCACGGACTCTTACGCTAGGGAAATAACTAATCTTTGGCGGCCATTTTTTCAATAATTTTACCTCTGAAAACAGGTGACCCCCTCCTCCTTTATTTGCAAATATCTCGACTTGTGTTCAAGATAATGGATATTTTTTTCATCCAATTAAAGACGAGTGAACAAGCTTTAAGATGATATGAATAACTCCTTATGCCTCAAAATTGGCGAGAGCCTGATTTCACGACGCTGCCTCACATATAGTTGAAGCAAAAATGAAATATTCCGTGACCGTTAAAAAGAGAATTTAGCTCCCATGCCTCTTTGAAAAGTGTGGGCGTTGTACATAACTTACATGTAAACTTTGTACCGTGTTAACATGCAAAAATAGTTCAGGTAACTGGCTAGCATAATCAACGCAATGGACTGTTTTGTTTACCTTTGCTTGGGAACAATGTCTCAGATCACCCTAACTTTTGATTTAATATTTGAAACGGTTTGAACTGGATTCATCCTTTTTGTCTCTTGTGGCATACACATAAATATATTGGATGCATTACTGTAGATCTAGTTTTTATTATACAAAAAGAGGTAAAACAAAACAAATTCACAAAGTGTTCTTGTCTACTTCTTCCCTGTTTGGTTCTTTTGCAAACATCAGCTACCACCCTGCATGTTGGAAAAAGTACGTATCCCAAGGCGGTGGATAATCTGGTTCGGCAATGCATCTTCAGAAGAAAAAAAATCTTTCCGATTAAAAAAAAAAAGAACAAATGTGAAGTGGGCTGACAAAATGAGTTACTTCTCGGAATTGAGCCTTATGAAAATAGATACATTATCATGCTTATAGGAGAAGTTCTTTCAATTTGTAAGTATGAAATAACAAAAGGCATTTAGGATTTAATGAATGTTGCAACAATAGAAAACCTAGAAATTTGTCTCTACTGTTGATTTTTGGCCAATATCTGCATTTGTGGATTGTGGGAAGTAACTCATTTTGACAGCACGCCTTACAAATATATACATTCCTTGAAGTCCCTTTTTGAAGATCATAAGAACATTGCCGATGACTGTGGGTATGCAGTTGGGGATATGAAATCGACATATCGGTCGGAGTTACATACTAAAAAATGCAGAGATTCAATAGGGTTTAAGTACGAAAAGGAAAAGAAAAAACATGAGTGGATGTGTGATATTAAAGGAAGGGAAGATTATACAGTAATACAAGCTCTTGGGACAAGCGACCAGCAGGTGTATCCAAAATGTTGAGCCTCGAGTGTGTAACAGATAAAGGAAAGAGACACAGTAACTTGGCTGCTTGACATACGAGCTTGGAAAAAGTGAAGAAATGGCCCCATCACTCTTTCTGTATAACACTGTTCAAGAATCGGAAATAAATCTGTATAGTCTAACAACTTATGGTTTAGCTTTAATACTGATTTACTGTGCACGTGGAGAAAGGGCAAGCACAGTCATTAACACGGGCATAAGCATTAACGGTGTCAAAAAGAGCAGAAATCTGACCGATACTCTTCTCAAAAGTGAGGCCGATACATGTATCAGCATCTGGACTGTATGGATTTGCAGGATATGAAAACATATTTTACCTTTCCACAAAAAATTGCCAATGGAAAAACTTGCTATTCTCATCTTTGATAAGGAATGACAACAGATCTCCCTCAGACCAACAACAAGTTCCATCACACGGCGGGGATCAAGCAGACTGTCAGCCTCCTCTCAAGAAAAGTTAATGACAAAATCGTGCAACAAACATTGAGTCATTAAGTAAGTCTGTTCTTCATGATGTCATAAAAAATGTACGCGGTCAATGCAAGAAAATCCATTCTTTTTGCCTTTAAGGTTAGCGGCAAGCCTAACATGCAAATTCCTTGTCACAATCAAAGAGGAAAACCATACTCTGTTGAAGGATATTGTTCCATTTTATTTTCTTGGGAGCCCGGGGGGGGGGGGGGGGGCATTTCATTTTTTTAATGGCATACGAACAGGCTTCTTTCAAACTCTTTAAAGAAAATGGGTTGGCTGACTTTCGTGTCTGCAGCCTGAACTGTATACCAAGCTGTCCTAGAGAAACATAACGGGAGATGGTGTTGAGTGTATTTCCTTTGTTGAGAGAAGCTCCAGGACTTGTTGCACAATAGAGGGAGACAACAGTTTCGATACCCATTCTTCATTCAAGAATAAATTAGATTTAAATTGGTCTGCTGGGGCAGTAATAGTTGTAAAACGCATAGAGCATACTGTAGGGATGTGGATATGCGCTACGTAAATGGAATTATTAATATGTGGGGCATCTTGGTGAAATTAGGCTCTGGTCAAAATAATGAAAAGATGAATACATTAAATCAATAAACAAAGATATCGGCACTTTCCTTCCGGTTTGACTTTTTTTCTAATTTTTGTTCATAGACTCAACACCTTTTACACCCATACAAAAACACGTATCCATGTGAATTTAAAAGAAAAAAGGTTGATTAAAGGCACAAAATATGTAATTTTTCAGTTGTAAAGGACTCTCAAGCAATTGAAGTTACCAAACTTTGGCGCCATTTTCTCACAAATTTTATCATGGAAACCAGGTGACCTCACCTCCTTCAATCGCAAATATTTTGACTTCTGTTCAAAATAGATGGGTATCTTTTCATTAAAAGTGAGGATGGCGCTCATATGATCTTATGCAGTTGCGACATCGTAAAACCCTCTACTATAACAAAAAGCGAGGCAAATACCTTCAATCCACAGTCCCAAAAATTGACTAGAGCCTAATTCCATGGCATCGTGACACATATTATTAGTATCAATTTTGTCCTTTTTGTCATTGTTATTATTATTAGTAGTAGTAGTATTATTAGTATTATCATTAATAATATTATTATTATTATTATTAATTTTTTTAAATTATTTTTTTTTACTAGGCTTATTACCATTAATATTACTACTATTATAAATGTCAAATGCCTTACATACAGAAATATTCCCGAAAAAGCTTCACATTCTATGTAAGACAGTTTGTAATTTTAGACCTACTTCAACAATGACGTGCTTTCATAATACATTTTCAGTTGTGAGCTTCCTATTGTTCTTTAAATCTGCAATGAAAGTAATATTCAAGCAAAATTGACATAATTCAGAGACGTCAAAACTTATTATAGTGTTTGGAAAAGACCAGCCTATGTTACGTCGTCTTATTTTTCTCTTTACTTTAATTGCAAGTAAATAAATAAGACAAGCACAAAACTAAACTAACATTCATAAAAGCAGTGTACATGTTATGTAACAGAACATTGCACGTACAAACTGGAGGAGAGACGAAAAATAAGAGGAAACCAATTGTCTAAACAGTGTAACTACAAAACTCGAGTCACTGTCCAACACCACGTTTCAAGACCAAAATGAATATTATGAATTATGTCAGCCCAGTCGTGAAAAGTCAGAGACCTATCAAGAATATTGGCGGGGTGTCGAAGCTTTTAGCCTTGAGCATTTGTGAGCAGGACAGTGTGGTCACAGCAACATGATTATTCTCTTCATTCCTTCTCCGGTCTAAGACGCATTATGCATTATCGCATGATGGTAATTTCGCACTGTATTTCAGCAATAATAATCACAAATACATGTTCTGCATCACGACAGGAACCAACAACGAGTGCCCATGCAGCGCAGAAGTGTCAGACGCCAGGATATGTGACCAGATGAGGACGACTGGGACAATAATGAAAAACAAATCAAGGAGTCTGCCTTTTTTCATGTTAAAAAAAAAAGCAGATAACATACATAAAATAAAATAATAAAAAAATTCGTGTTGCCGATCTGTGTATGGCGGTTCAAAATGTGCAATAGCATTGCCCTTGGCTTGCATATAGAATATTCTGTATCCGCTACCTCCTTAAAGTGTTGCATGTACCTGCCAAACACGGATAACCCGAAGTGATTCATGACTTTTAGGGACAAACTTAGTCAGCAGTTGTTTTACCTGTGTTCGGAGAGTTTCTGACGCACAAAGGCATTTCAGAATACATACAATATTTCTTTATGTCAATTGCCTTTCACGTAATTCAAATGTCGCCAAACGTGTTATCCTAACCAAACGTAAATGGGCTAACCTTGCAATAAATAAAACACATGTTGGAAAGAGCCACCTAGGTTGGCATTGATACCACGACTATGCACAAAGTAAAGAAAATTGTATAATATGATTGTGAACAAAGTCACACAGTTACTTTCTCTGGCCTGTCTGTCAACTCCATGAATCCCGTTGACCAAATTCCCTTCGCCAAACCCCTCCCCATCACATACATGACTAGCTGTTCACTCCTGAATCGCTGCAAACAGCTCGATAATCTGATTTGTTAACTAAGAAACAGGAAGGCAGAACTGGAGATTTTTGCGATAGCTAAAAGTATCATTAAATAAAAAGGGTAAAGAAGAAAATGAAAAAGCTTTTGAAAACATTGAATCAGTTGATTAACAACAACAATTATCTTTAAAATAATGTGCCCACAAAGGCTTCTGATCTTAGACACAATAGAAGACGTGTGGTTTACAGTAGCAGAAAAAATCATGTCACCAACAGGAAATAGAATGTTGATTTGATTTCTCGGGAAATACGTGAAACAATTATTTTTTTGTACCTGAAAAGGAAATGGAAGGACGTGAAGCTAACGTCAGGGAACAACGGCAAAAGGTAGAAAAGGGAGACAAAAGAGAATTTTAAAAATTCTTTCTGTTTAAAACGTGAAACCAAATTCCTGCATCCAGAGTGCGGTGAAAAACTCCGAAAGAAATCGGTCGGCCTAAAACAATTAGGATTGACGTAACGAAGAGCAATTCTTCGAGCTGCTTTTATTCAATACGTCTCAGAACCACCATAGACAGTTGTTATTTTTGGCCTCTCTCTGGATAACAATCGATATGAGATCTACTCGACTCGTGACGCAATTCGGCTACGAAAACAACATAGGCGTCCGAAGCTGAGACAGTCAAAATTCTCTTTCGTAAGCGAAATTGACCCCGTGAAGAAAATCTCGGCTTTGGAAGACAACGCAGGCGCTTGTCATTTGCCCAAATCGTCCAGATACAGTACTGGTTTCTCTCGGTCACCGTTAATTTGATAACCAGTAAAAAAAAAAAAAAAAGAAAAGAAGAAGTGGAAGCGGACGTTCAAGATTAATTTGTACTTTCAGTTCACGTTTGGCGAATAACCTTCGAGACAAAACAGAAGACCCAACTCCCGAACTGCATTCGTTTGAATTTATTGATCTTTAAGTACGTCCACGCTTTGATTCCGATTTAAACCTTGAAGTGGAAACCATTCTGAGCATTCTTTTGTCCCAACCGAGATTTAAAACGTGTTCTCTTTCAGCAGTTGCCGAGACGTGGGAGAAATGGAATGTCACTGGTCGTCCTTTAAAGGGGGGAAAATGAAGATGGTGTCAGACCCACACGCCAACCCCTCCCCCCACCCCCAACATACATTGTTTATTATACGTGTTATTTCCACTGCCATTGACACACTTTAAATCACTTAATAAGCAGGCTTTAACCTTGTCTATCAGGGCCATCCCGGACTTAGAGGGATACAACGTCCCGGCAAAAAAGACAGCTACTCGGTTAAAATTATTGTCCTAAGACCGGAATCGACCTCTGGTCTCTATTGATTATAGATTTTGCAGAATCAAATAGACGTACTCTAACATCAGGTTTTTAAACAAAGCCGCTTCTTACCTGTAGACTCGCATGTCGTCTCTTGAGCTTTAAAGGAATGCACACAACTCTTTATTTTGATAGCCAAGAGCGAACCACAATAAGATGTCCGTCAGTATTGGGACTTCGGAATGTGGCATTAATTTATAATGTGGTTTTATTTTCCTTATTTTGAACTCCAAATGTTTCTGTCTTACATAAAAGGTCCCCCCCCCCCTCCCCCCCTCTTCGTTCTGGTCAGCTCCATATAGACTATATTGCGATATCATCATTTAGAAAGCATCGCGGAGAGAAAAGTGGCTTAATGTACATGCCTCAAGTTGTTGACGATTTTAAAAACTATCTTGTGACTTCATAGGATTACATTATCTGAATATACACGCTCTTAATAACAGAATGAGACCCGCCCATTTAATCACTTGAGAGGATATCCACGCAAGCAACAAGAGGTTCTCTTTCCATACATTGTCAACTGACATCTCTGTTTTTTGTGACATATCCCATACACACAGAGCTAGCCCTGTCAGGCAGAGTCGAAGCTGCCAAGCTTATACGTTATCTGAATTGATTCAAATATGATTTTAAGACACTATTACGACAATCATATTGGAAATCGAAGCAAGACCCTCTGACTGATGAGAAAGTCACCCTTCCAAAAAGAAACAAATTCTGGCCTCCTTTCTAGGCACAACTTATGATCAGCTTCTGTTCCATAAGACCTCCCACCTTCCCCCAATTAACACACATTCAAGGTGGGTGGGTGGTGGGTGCTCTGCGTGGTTTGCTAGTTTTTTTCTTTTTGCTATCATCCATATCTCTCCATCGTCTTGCTTCTGTTTGTTACTCTCTCGTGACCCCTCTAATCGTCTCTCGTATATGATCTGTGTTTCCAGTAACAGGCTTACTAAAACACACCCTAACATACGAATGCCACAAGGGTCAAAATGAAAGAATGCCACGCCCCTCAAAATGTAAGACAGCCCCCATCCCCCTTAGCGGCCTTTGAAAGGGAAACAAAGAGTAACCTTTTTAATGGACAGTGCAGTTGCTGCCATCCAATGAATATTAAGAGGTGCTATTTGAAGCTAGAAGAATTAAAAAACACCTCACAGGCAAAAGAAGTATAAGGATTCATTCAGTATATTTAGCATTTAACGTTCAAGTGTGGCCATCCTGTGCTGCATGTTTCAAGATTTAGGGGGCTTGGCATTTATTTATAAACTGACAGTCGTATTCATAAAATGTATCTAAACATATCAGCCGTGTTATGTTTAGAAAGGACTGTAGTATCTGCGCCCTTGGTGTACTAAAAGTTGTTTCACATTTGGACACGGCCAATTTTGTCTTCCAACTTCTCAGCACCACAAACTGTGCAATAACTCTACCTCTATTTAAATTATTTGTACAAATTTACAATAAGTTGAACGAGAATTTTTCATGTTATAAATATTCAGCCTGGTCATAGACTAGTTGGACTTGTTGGGGTTACAGAATTGGGTTTTTTAATTATTGGCTGTAACTAATTGCGAGCCATGGGTTTGCTCGACACTAAGAGCTAATAAGCCAAAATCAGCGCAATTATTTAGATCATACAGATTGCTTTGACCTTTCCTGTCAGGACCAACCTGAGTTGAGAGGGGTGCAACGTCCCAGGAGACAGACAGTGACTTTTGATTAAAAGCCACCCAACAAGGGGACTCGAACTTAATTCTGCTGGGTGCGACAGTAAGGTGTTTACTGATAACACAGATGCCATTACATGTTTTTCTCCTTTCGCGTGGGTGTCACTGCCATTGTTATTGGAGAAATATTGAGCGTATCCAGAGCCGTCAAGTCAAAGACGTTTATTGCAGGGCCAAATCCACGGTGTAATGGGCAGTTTATGAGCTCTGCTGACAGTAAATAAATGGAGTGTTGCTATAATGTACAATAAAAACAGAAATTTAGAGAATTGTTTTCCATATGATTATGCGTAGCATAGTTTTGGTATGATTGTATGTGTGTGTGTGTATATGTGTGTGTGTGTGTGTGTGTGTGTGTGTGTGTGTGTGTGTGTGCGCGCGCGTGCGGGCGAGTGCGTTTGTGTGTTTATGCGTGTCTGTGAGTATGTGCATGTGTTTGTGTGTATAAGATATATATATATATATATATATATATTATATATGTATACATATATATCTATATATATATATATATATACAGAAAATAGATCTGTGTGTGTGAGTGTGTGTGTGTGTGTGTGTGTGTGTATGTATGTGTGTGTGTGTGTGTGTGTATGTGTGTTTGTTTATGTGTGTGTTTGTGTGTCTCTGTGTATGTGCGAGTAGAGACGCAGTAAAATCAAGAGCTCGTCAGGTTTTTTTGGGTACATGAAGTTATTGGTATGACCTTAAAGCCACTTTGTCTCTCTTCTGATGAGCACAAAATATAATAATACCCATCTTTCTGAAATAGAAGTTGAGATATTTGTAATTGAAGGAGATTAAATTGGAGTACGCCTTTTGTCCGAGGTAGAATTGTCGAAAAATGGCCGCCAAGGTTAGGTGGCTTCCAAAGCAAAGGTGTTAATGAAAACTGAAAATTTACATTCTGTGTGACTATGATTAAGGTTCTTCAGTAAATTTCATATAGAAATATGTTTTAAGATATTCGAAGTAGGTGTTGAGAAAAAAACAAAAACACAACAAGCAAACAAACCAAAATGCTAAGGGACCAGAAAAAATGCGGTTTCTTTGACTTTTAAATTATATCGAGTGCGTGAATTTACAAAATGCCGACTCACAGAGATCTAGATAATAAAATATGAGTTATTTGTTGGTTTTCGCAACTAGAACATACTAAAAAATAAAATAGTCAATGCCAAACAAAGAGAGCGTAACGACCGACAGAACAACTTACACATGCAATTTTGAAAACAACAAAATTCTGTCATCGCCAGTTTCTCGGATCACAATTTAGTCTTGACAGAACAAAACTGCTTGTGACTTGGTAGATAAAGATTGTAAAATGAATTGTATTCCACCGAGTTTTTACCAATAGCTATGCACAGAAAGGACCATGTTGATTGTTACAACTAGATAAACACCAAAATGCACATTCTCAACGGCTTAGACTCCAAACATAGCCATAACAGCTTACCAAGGAAATTTTGATAGCTAAGAAATGAGGTTATTTCCGGCAACTTGGGTCATAACTTTGGCTAAAATCTAGTCAATACAAAGTTGCTTTCAACATTGCAGATAAAGGTTGTCAAAAATTTGTTTGCTTGTTGTTCAACTTGACAAATACAAAACTAATATAGAGCAAATCTCCGATCGTAACTTGGCTTCGCTAGATTTTAGTCAATGCAAAGCTGATTTGAAAACTGCAGACTAAAGTAGTAAAGTTTTTGGTTTTTACAGCTAGACATACACAAACATGAAATGGACCATATTATCAAACACTGGCAGTGATATGACCGACAGAATAACTTACGTTAATGACATTTGAAAAATAAAGAGTTTCTGCAGTTTCCAGCATCTCAGATTAAAACTAATCTTGGCTTGAGTCTAGTCAGCATAAAGCTACTAGTAACATTGCAGACAAAATTTGTAAAACAAGTTCGCCCTAGGTTTGTTTGAGTTTAGATCTACATTTATAGGCCCTGCCGTCTAAGGAAACATTCACAGTTTCTAGTACAATATGATTGTTTTTTTTTTTACACATTTCCCTCTACAGTGTCTCAAAATGACCTTGCCTACCCTCAGACGTTCTTACAGCCACAAAAAAGGATTGCTCAACTTTATGACAAGATATTATTAGAAACATCTTATGCGTATGTGCCGGAAACAGCTGTTAAGCCTTGATGAACATGGTTCTATAACGAGGGCATGGACAAGCGCAAATCTGCTCACATGAAGCCTGGGAATAATTTACAATACCATTAGGTTAGAAAATACCTCGCAAGCAACTCGGCAGAAAACATTCACTAGAGTCTGAGTTGTAGCGATAAGACGTATCGATGCGACACGCTGAAGACCCGAGTTCGATTCCCGTGTTGGGAGACTTTTATAGAGTATCTCTGCTTTTCTGATGGGCCAGTGTATCCTATCATAATCAATCGTGGGTTGACCGTAATAGAAAGTCAAAGCCAGTCTCCTAGACGGTTTACACTGTGTAGGCGGGGGTGTGAAAAACATAATATAATTTATCATTTAAAAAAAATTAAAAGTGGGTTCAAGAGTTTTCTAGTATATTATGTAATAGAGAAACTAAAATAGTAACCTTTTACAACTTAACCAGACTTTCATCAAACGCGGGAATAACACAAACCGACGGTGCCGGTTTAGTTGAAGGTCTACCACGCTACAACAGTCTACGATAAGTCATGTCAAATCCAGTGGTAGACCATGTGCTCATGTGACCTTAAAACACTTATCCCTCCCCCCCTCCCCCCCACCCCCTCGACAAAAAGGAAGAAACGATTAGAAAAAAAAGAAAAGGAAAGACTGTCAACTAAACCGTCACTGAGTCGACATTTTTCAACATGAGGGTTTTTTCGATAGAGTGTGGTCTCTAAGGCAAGCCGCTAATTCTAAAGATAGATATTTTCGTTTATACATTTTCAAACCCTCGATAAAAGTCTTTTTGCTTAATTAACTAAAACGTCTTCATCGTCTTCTCGTTTTCGTTAGTCTCGTCAATCCCTCTCACTTTCCTTCTTGTTTTTCTCCTCTCTCCCACTCTAACCTCTTACGTTTCCTCTTTTGTTCTTTACTTCCCCCGTCCGTCTCACTCAAGAGAACTCTCGTTCTGAGCAGAAATCACCTACATTCTTCCAAGCACCCAACTCCCCCCTTTTCCGCTCCAAAAGAAAAACAAACAAAGCAAAACAAAACACTCACTGCTTCGCCTGAATCCCCTCTTCTCCGCTCTATGAAACAATCCTCCTCGACCCCTCCCGCCCTTTTCAAATGACTACGCCCCCCCCCCTCCCCCTTTTTCCTTCCTTTCCCCTCAATAAATCCTGCCAAACCATTTCCCCTCTCTCCTTTTTTTTCGCTTAACGACCTCCCCCCCCTCCCCCCACTTTTTTTCATTCCCTTGAAACAAATCCTATCAAACCGATAATCCCTTCAGCTGCCTTATAAAAACCAATTCGCCCCCACCCCTTCCCCCAAAACTACCCCGAAATAAACTGTATCAAATGACCTCCCTCTACCAGTGTTACGCAAATGCACTCCCCCCCCCCCCCCGTCACTCTAACCGCTTTTCCTCCCGCCCCCTCCACATCCCCCCCCCCCCAACACACACACACTTTTTCCATCCATCCCCTCCTCCACACCCTTCCCCCCCTCCCCCCCAAAGTGTCCACTCACCTTTAGAATGTAAGAGCCCGCGTTTGTGCCAGCAGGCCAGGCCAGGGTGACAGCGGACAGAGAGACAGAGAGAAAGAGAGAGAGAGGGACACACACACACCACCACCACCACCACTACCAGCCCTCGTGAGGACAACGCATAAACCATCACACGTGCCCATAATTAACGGCTCCACGCCCTCTTGCTCGTGTATAAAACCCAGGGAAATCAGCCCCAGTCTCGGCATAAGTCTCGGGGGAATCTTTACCGACAACGTCCAGCGGTCCAATCGAGAAGTAAGTAGTCCGAGCTGCGAGCATAACTCTACCAGAGAAACGCGCACTTTATTGGTCAAGACAGACGGAAGCCGGCGGTTGGACGCAAAGGTTGACTCGGAAGCTGAGAGATTGTTGAGTAACACGCAGAAGTCTTGAAAGTATCAAGTGTGAGTACACTGTGACTTAAAGACAACATTTATTAAACCGAAACGTGTATTTATATTTTTTAAATAGTTTTAGTAGAGGTTTTACGGCGCTCACAACTGCATAAGGTCATATGAGCGCCAGAAGATTAGAGGTGTTACAAGAGAGTAACAAAAATAAAAAAAGAGGGAGGGGAGATAAGGACGAAAGATATTTGATAGGAAAGAAGGAGCAAACCACACCAGAGCACCCGCCAACCACCCACTTGTATTTTTAAAAAAGAGGTTTCTAGTCTGATTATGGTAACCGGAAATTTTGCAATGTCTAAGTTTCAGCTTGGAAAAAGTTTTACGGCGCTTGCAACTACATAAAGTTATAATATGAGCGCGCGGACTATCTTAGAAATGTAATCATACTATTATTTTGGATAGTCTTAAGGAACATTGGGTTCACTAATTATAAAATGGATTTATCTTTACATTGGTATTTACTTTCATATGCCTCTACGTCTTCGTTATGTAATACTAATCTAGCATTCATGAAGAACTGTTGCTTATCATAGCTAGCTAACCTTTCAGACGCAACCCAGTTCTTGAGCACATACAAAAGAATATTTGACAAATATTAATCTTTAAAACATTAAATAAATTATAACGTTTCCTTCATTTGCTTAGAGGAATTTCGGTTACAAATAGAACAAAGCCTACTATCTCTTTTATCTTCAAGTCCCATCTTGCTCTCTCATGCTGTGAATGTGTACAGTCGAACCTGTGTAAGACAGCCACGCATTGTCGAGGAGAAAAGTGGCCGTATTAGACAGGTGGCCTTCATACGCATGCTGATCAAAAGGAAGAAAAAAAACTATTTACATCTGAGGTCCCAACTGGAGGTGGTCTCCGGCCTGGGACTGTCGTAGGGCTCATTAAAATGTTTTGATGCTGTTGCTGTTTGTTTTTATTTTTCGTTTGGAAAGGTGGGGGGGGGGGGGGGGGGGATTGGACGCTTTTGTACGACTTTAAAAAAAATAGTTTTATTATTCGTTTAAGAATTATGGTTCCGTGAAAGGTCAAAACAAAACTAAATTTTGTCAGACGAGGAAGGACAAATACCATATAAATGGGTCGCCACCACTCGGTGACGGATCGTCACTTCTGTGGCGAGTTTGTGTTGACATCTCAGACAGGCAAATTTGACCGTGGGTGGCCACGGCCGCGTAGGACAGGTGCCCGTTTTACACTGTTAAATTAAATAGAAAGAACGCAAGGGGAGAAATTGAAAACGGTCGTTTGTACAGGTGCCCGTACTATACAGGTGGCCGTCAAGGCAGGTACAACTGAAGTAACTAAAACACCTTGTATTTTTCTGTCAAGGTTTATCCAAACACTTGGGCGCGTATTAGAGAAAGAGAAGGGTAGGGAAACGACGATAGATCAGTACGTCACTTAGTGCTATTGCAGCTAAGAGTGCGCGCCGTAGAATAAAATCTGGAATTTAAATGTAAGTCAAACATCACCACTGTCTAGTCAAGTCGGCCAACACTGATTTTTTAAAATACTTAACTGATCTTAATTGATCTGAGTGCTCACTGCTTCATGTGACATACTAATCTACATCGATACAGTGCCTTTTTCAGTGAATCCTTGGGAATGGAGTGGGAATATGCTCCTGTTTCTTAAAAAAAAAAAAAATTAAAATTTGGCGCTGTTTGCTATGGTGTAACGCATAGGCTATTTTGACAATGTATTTAGAAGACTTAAGTTTGGTTTTCAATTACGGAAGTTGCTTTTTTTTTATTTGGGTGTGGGTGGTTGGTCATTAACTTCTTATTTTTGTTGTTTCTCAGATGGTGTAGCAATTATTTTCACTTGGATTGGCTAGGTAGAAGCAGCCTATGGCACAATTAACACATCCTACTCCCAGTTAGTGCAAGAAAATGTTTCTGTTGGTGTCTAATTTTTACATTCATTGGACACAGTACCTGAGTGGGATATAGACATGATTAGATGTAATAGACCGGGCTCTGTCATGACCGCCTTTCTGTGTTGTCTACAAAATCTTTGCTGTGCTTGTGCGCCCTATGGTGAACTAGAATTACGCCTGGATACTTCGTCTGAAATATTATTATTATTGTTATTATCATTATTATGATGCAATTTTACCGTTTTGCATGGCATGATATCCTGTTGTTTACAAGGGTTACAATTCACTTAACCCGCAGACTTGTTGCCATATATTATATTCGTGCCTGCAAACTGGCACGCTAATACACGTATACAGATTCATAGACAGATGCTACTTGATGTATTATGTTTTTCATACTTACTTTCACATTTTGTCGTGGTTTATTTATAAATTATGGGAGCACATTAGAGGCAGGGCAAGAAAGGGAGAAAGGGGAAGAGCGATGAATTAATATACTGCTACATGCAAAGGTAACGGCCAGCCTAATTTTATAAATCAATACCCGCAGACGTTAAATTATTTGATAGGACAGTTCTGTGAAAGTTCAGCTGCTGCTGAACGTCGAAGTCAAAAGCAGTTTTCTATTGTGGGCTAACTCTGCAGCTCTTTCAGTCGAGAAGTTATAGTTTCTCAAGGTTACCTTGATTCCTCCAAACCCTCTTTTGCGTGGCCTAAGTACTTGATTAAATAAGCTCTTGAGACCTGTCTAAGTGACATTCATGACAGGTGGCGAAAACATTGTATTATCTTTCTTTGACTACCCACTTTTCTCGTTTCAACCCTTCCTTGATAGTTATTCCAGTCCTCTCTTTGTCTGTTTATGCGTATGTCATCTATTTTATTTCCATATTCTGCCCTTGACGATTTTACACACAAAAGATCCGTAAACATGAGAAGCGATGAGAGAACATGTTCCTTGTGTAAGAGCCTTAACTTTATGTTTTCTACGTCATGTGTCTGGGTTTTTTTTATTAATAGCAGCCAAACGCCCTAAATGTGTCGAAAAGAGGGAAGACAAAGCTGGGCCTATTAGTTATCTTTTCTCTACGAGTCAGAAAAAGACAAAACATAACATTAGGGTTATATTTACGATTAAAACCTATGCAATTTTGCCTACTATAGTGTGGTCTAAAAATCCTGGCCCAATTTATTGTCAATTATTTCCTTAGCTATCAAATGTAAGCACTCCAGGTTTTGCACTATGACTTGTATCAATTTGTCTTTAACATATAAATATTTTTGTGAATACTTGTTAACTATATTAGAAAAATTTCCTTGACTAACGCAATGTACATATCCCAGAGTGTGATTTCTACAGATTTTGGAAGGTTTACATCCAATGAGCTGGGACAATAGTCTATCGCTTTTAAATGCAGGCCGCCCTTTCTTCTGATCGCGACGCATGTTTTGAGAACTTTCTGTCCCAGAAAATGTGTTTACTACAAAAATAATCTTTAGTAACAAGATTTTGCGAGTAAAAATTGTCATTGGTAAGCAAGACATAGGTCAATTGAAAATACAAAAAGTGTGTGAAATGTGCCATGAACAATCCCGTTTTCTGTGTAACGGAGATTTAATTTATGGTATTTTGAATGAATTTGTGAAAATAAGTTTTTTAAACTAACCTCAATTGTTGTGGGGCAAAATAATATGTGAGGCAGCGTGAGGGAATCAGGCTCTCGTCAATTTTTGGGCATGTCGAGTTATTGGCATCATCTTAAAGCTTGTTTAATTGTCTTTATTTGTATGAAAAAAATATCCATTTATCTTGAATGCAAGTCGAGATATTTGTGAATGAAGGAGGTGGGGGTCACCTATTTTCAGAGGCAAACTTAGCGAGAAAATGGCTGCCAAAGATTAGTTATTTCTTTAGCTTAAAAGTCCTTGGTAACTGAAAAAAATACATTTTTAGTGCGTTTAATCAACGTTTTTCATTAAAAGCCATACTGAAATGAGTTCTTCATTGGGCAAGAAAAGTGTTGAGCCAAAAAACAAAGATTTGATAAAAATTCACAAGCCTGCGGAAAAATGCAGGTTTCTTCATTTCAATTATTTTGACGAGAGCCTGATTCCACCACGCTGCCTCACATATGCTAAATTAAGAGACATTGATACAAACTGCTGTGCAAAGTATGGGTGACATTTATTTTTTTGTTTTTGTAAAGTGTTTTACGGCGCTCGCAACTGCATAGGTCATATGAGCGCGCGGGAGACACCTAATATTTTCAGTTGGTAGGAAATTTTGAATTTTGCCCGGGTGGCGGCCGAAGCCTACTCTTATCGATTTTAGACAACCAAGGGATCTTTAACGTGCGCAACTTGCACACGGGCCCTCCGGGATTTTTCGCCCTTGTCCGAGAAGGCTAGGTGTAGATCTTTCCCACCAGAAGATCAGGGGTGTGGCAGAAAGACAGCAGTAAGGAGGAGCCAAGGAGTAGCAGTAGAAAGGCTGCAGAAAGAGCCAGGAGCCCAGAGGAGGGGGCAAAGGATGTGAGGGGGTGGGGGCAGAAAGTGGAAATGAAAGCAGACAACAGAACATTGCTAGAGAGCAGGAAAGGAGGTGAAAGGAGACAATTTTAGAGAAGAAATTTTTTTTGGTCGCTACCCGGATTCGAACCCGGGACCTTTGAATGAGAGGCCAACACCTTAACCTCTAGGCCACGAGAGCCCCCTGGGTGACATTGATTCACCGGTAGAAGAGAAAAGTTAGTTGCACCACGAACGTTTGATAGCACCATTATGGGGGATTTAGTATTTTTGATCGGTGCTGGGAAGCACCTCGTTAGTGGCAGCAATCCTTTCATGCCTGGCTTCCTCGTGGGTACTGTGAAAATTTTAGGTAGCCATCAAATTAGGTTGACGAGTATTTGTGCAAATGCTGATGATCATGAGTATACAGTGGCGTTGGTGGTTAAGTTGTTATAGGCTGTTGGTCTCGCAACCGAAAAGTCTTATGTTTGAGCCTCGAAGAAGCCCAAACTTTTGTCTTTGGTAAAAGCACTTTTTCTGATTTTTTCCCCACTTTTCTAACGTGGGAGTGGGTACCCGGCTTCAAACAGCGAAAGATCTTGTCAGTTTGAGCGTGTGTAATCTACAACTTGCCCTCTAGAGAGAGAGAAAAGAGAGAGAGAGAGAGAGAGAGAGAGAGAGAGAGAGAGAGAGAGAGAGAGAGGAGAGAGAGATAGAGGAGAGAGAGATAGAGATAGAAAGATAAGAGAGAGAGAGAGAGACACACAGAGAGAGAGAGAAAAGAGAGAGACAGAGAGAGATGAGAAAGAGTGGGAGAGAAAAAGCATGTGTATTTGTATATTTTCGTGCATATGTGTGTATGCATTTGTGCGTGTGTGCTTGCGTGTGTGTGTTTGTGTGCATTTGTGTGTGTTTATGTCTGTGTGTATGTGTATGTGCGTTTGTGTGTATGTGTGTGTGTGTCTGTGTGTGTGCGAGAGAGAGAGAGAGAGAGAGAGAGAGAGAGAGAGAGAGAGAGAGAGAGAGAGAGAGAGAGAGAGGGGGGGGTAATATACGCTGATGAATGTGTTGTCAACCCGTGAATATGACCAAGTAACTTACTTGCCAGGAATCAATGAAGGTTCATGAATTCATTCATCAATTCAATCACAACTGGACTGTTCTCCTCGTGGTAATCAATATCATATCGTAGATTCTCATTAAATAAGACCGTGTTCCAAGTTTTGAGGACATGTTAAAAATTGTTTGCACAACTTTCTCGGGGGTTGAATGTTTTTGTTTTTTTGTATAACTGAATAGTTTAAAAAATAATGATAATAGTAATAATATGTCATGTGTTACGACGCTGTGGAATCAGGCGCCCGTCAATGTTTGCGCGTCTGGATTTATTGTTATTCGGTTCATTTGACTAGGTTACTATAAAAAATAATACACATCTATTTTGATTAGAAGTTGAGATATATTATACGACTGAAAGAGGTCAGGGATGCTGGTTTTAGAGGTAACATTAATGAGAAAATGGTCGCCAATGCTTGTTGTAAGTAACATTTCCTTGTGGTGATAGGGATCTAACGACATGACAGAGATACTAGTTGGATTCCCAAGTGGGTGTGGGAGAGAAAGAAGGGGGGGGGGACGGTTGGGAGATTTTATCTAGCATCTGGGTCTTTTTGCTGGGGTGTTGTTTCCCTCCCTCTCTCTCTCTCTCTCTCTCTCTCTCTCTCTCTCGGATTTGTCCTGACCGGCGGGATTGAAAGCCCGCCTCGAAAAAAAAATAAAAAATTAAAATGTGTTCATGGGGGCGTAAAACACGTGCACATTGAGTCTGTTTTCCGCAAGCCTGCAATGTAAGCCGGATAGCCAAAGGTTCGATTCTTGACTGGCACATGATGGACACCATGAAAAAGTTAGAAGGCACGCATGCTTGGGGAAATTTCGACTGCACCAAGAATCTGCACCACTCATCAACATGGCTCATACATCATGCACAAGCCAGCAAATCTACATACAGTGGTGAATCAGGCATAAACCTTCGGATGAAACAAACCCATGGACGATCTCGCCAAGGGACTAGAGCAGTGCGTGTCGTCCAAGCACGCCGTGGAATACATTTTTCAGTGGCTTTTGCTGTGTGTAATGTTGGTGACTTCTTATTCCATGAGCTATGACGGAGAGATGAAAGATGAACTATGATGGACGCATTTTTCGTCATTGGTAATGCACCTGCTCATATGCAAACAGCTAACTTGCAATTGCCTTCAAAATTACGGTTTCCGATTTCTGTCTCCTTTCTCCCTTTTTAAAAATATCAGCCTGAGAGTCAATTGGTATAGAGCAGGCATCGACGAAAGAAACACTGGACAAAGTTTATCACTAGCTCTTGAGTCAGCGCTTCGAAGAAACAATTGATGACAACCCTAACCCAAATCGCGGAACCTAGAATCGATGTGGCTACTGCTCCAAAGATGAAATCTGCTTTTAGGGGTATACAAGCCTGTCAAATTGTGTCTGCCTGTTTTGGGAGACGAGATGTTTTCACGTTGTTTCAAGTTTTCCTATATTTCTTGTACTTCAGTGAGGTGTGATATTTCTATTTTAAGGTTATTATAATAATAATGATGATAATAATAATAATATTGATAATATTAATAGCAGAAATAACAATAGCAATAATAAGAAAAACAATAATACATGAAAATGATGTAATAATTATTATCATAATAATGGTAATAACAATAACAATAATAATATAATAATAATAATAATAATAATAATAATAATAATAATAATAATAATAATAATAATAATAATAATAATAATAATAGTGGTTGTCGTTGCGGTTATTCCCCTAACGTTTAGCCGTGTCTTTTGGTCCAAGGCCTTGTTAAGAAAGGTGGCGATCTTTAAAATTTGTTCTTAAGTACTATTAGGATGGAACGGGAGAAAAAAGTTCACATTCGATTTCTTTATTTGTAGTCGTGAAATGTAGCCAACGTCTCATTTGTTAAAATATGCATAGTACGTTGCAGACATAAAATGCATACGTAGGAACTTATGAATCTATCCAAAGTTTACATTTTTAAACATGCTTGTACACTGTTGCCATAACAAGGCATACACAATATTATACAAATGCATATTAAACTTATTATGAAGTTTTCCAGTGTATTATTTAAGTCATGCATCACACATCACAATCACACACACACACACACACACACACACACACACACACACACATACAACGCGCGCGCGCGCATATAATACTAGCTGGGCCCCCTTTCGATGAAAGGAATGATCGGTGCATTAAAATCAACTGAATAACATTGGCCTACTATATTTACACTCTACTGGAATGGAGCAATAAGTCTTTAGAGAAAAGTGACACATGCAGCTATTAAAAAGCCTTTTGAATAGCAACATTCGGCCACCACAAATAAATAATAGATATATACTGGCGTCCAAAATAGACTTAAAAATGTTATCATTATGTTATAGGCTTGCACTACCCGCTCATGCATCGTACCAATTTAAAGCTAAATGAATTCAGCATCATCTGACGTTTCCATATATCCATATATAATAGATGCATAGATTGATTCTCTATTCCGCTTTCGTGGTTGTACAGAAACGCGTTGATTGTTCACTGTTGCAAGAAAAAGAATTTGATAAAGGAGTCCAGAAAAAGCGATGATGGACATCAAACGAAAGGATCACAGTCGAATTTAGCTCCCAGTAAAAAAAGAAAACATGAGGTTAGATCTCTACGGGTTGCACACTTAAAGTAGTGCACAGTATTGCGCGACAATGCGCGATAGTATCGAATGGAAGTGCGACTTGAAATAACAAACCTGTCGGATTTTCTCAAATTACGGAGACAGAAACTTCAGCCGACAAAAGCGATCGGCGAAATAAAGAAATATAGCTTTTTACAGCAAAACTGTCTCAAAACTGAAAAAACAAAACAAAGGGCATCATGATCTGGAGAATATTTTAAAGAATCTCTTGGCGAAAACAGTATGTCGATCGAGGCAGCCATTACAAAACCTTTTCAATAGCAAAATTCGGCCACCACAAATAGATAACAAATATATACCGGAGTCCAAAATAAACTTGAAAATGTTATGATCATGTTATAGGCTTGCACTACCCGCTCATGCAGCATACCAATTAAAAGCTAAATAAATTCAGCGTCTTCTGACGCTTCCATATTTCATTTATGTTAATAGACGCCCGAGATATGGTCATTGAAAATCGTCCTTAAAAAAATAAGGCTTGGTAAAATTGTGTGAAATCAGAGAAACGCAATAGTGTGTTCGCACGTGTATTGAGGTGAAGCAACATTGTTGGATTGGATTGGACACGTATTAAATATCAAATGAAAAGAGATTATTATTGCCTCTACAACGTACAGCTTCCTCTGAAGATATTTTAAAGCAGATTTGATGACAGAGCAGTGACGAATACCACAAAAAAACTTTGCTTTAACGTAACATGTGCTCATTAGTATTATTTATTTTTGGTTTGGACCTGGTTTCGTGTCGAGACCTAAACATTTTTTGCACATAGACTGAGTTAGTTACATTTTGGAAATGATCGTTTGTCAGTGAGAAAAAGAGGCCACGAAACTGCTCAGATAATGCATACTTTTTAAAGCTATAAATTGGTATGCTGCAGGAGTGGATAGTGCAAGGCTTTAACACACACGATGATTAGGTGATTGCATTTTCAAAATATTTTTTTTTGAAATATAGGCCTATATATATATATATTATTAATATGT
>NW_004797654.1:701093-702781 GCF_000002075.1 Aplysia californica
TGTGTGTGTGTGTGTGTGTGTGTGTTAAAGAAGATTCTTTGCCCGAAACGGCCTTATAAATACACACATTTCTTGTGATAAAACATAAAGACGTGTATTGTAATATCCTACATTCCTAGACTACGTATATAATTCTGGTTCACTATGTAATGTACCATTTGAAATTGGAACCAAATTAATTAAGGACAAGGGAAGAAATGTAACACATACTCATCTTTCATTGTGCGCCAGTGCAGCAAATGTTTTATAGAGAGCAAAGAGTAGTGGCCATTAAAGGGTACTGTATAGGTAATTATAATTCAAGTCTATGGTCTTTTGGTACTTTTTTGCGTTTAAAACGTTCATTTTGTTCTTGTTTTAATTTTGTTGTTGTTGTTGTTTATTTTTTATAAGTGTTTTACGGCGCTCTCAACTGCATACGGTCATATGAGCGCACTGGACACATTAAACATTAGTGGCAGGACATTTTAAATTTTGAATTTAGCAGGTGTGACGGTTTTAGCCTACTCTTATCGATTTTGGACCACCAATGGTTCTTTAATATGCTCAACCTGGACACGGGACATCCGAGATTTTTCACCATTATCCGAGAAGGCTAGGTGTAGGTCTTTCCTACCATAAGATCAAGGGTGTGGCTAAAAGACAGGAGTAAACAGGAGCCAAGGAGTATCAGTAGTAAGGCTTGCAGAAAGAGGCAGCAGCCCAAAGGAGGGGGCAAATGAGGTGAGGGGGTGGGGGCAGAAAGTGGAGACAAAAGCAGACGACAGAACATTGTAAGAGAACGGGAAAGGATGTGAAAGGGGGAAATTTTAGAGAGGAAAATATTTCGTCGCTATCCTGAATCGAACCCGGGACCTATTGAATAAGAGGTGACCACCTTAATCTCAAAAGGTCACGAGAGCCCCCTGTTCTTATTCGAGATGTATTTATTTTTCATTTATTCAAATGGGGGTACATCACTTGGCAAAGTTTTAACCACAGAGGTGTTCACTACAAATTACATGTATACATCTCACATTCCAAAGTAACAGTGCGTTCCTTTGCCCTCTTAGCCCTTGTTCTTCAACGGGTTGTTTTTTTGTTTTTTTATTAATAAAGAAAATTCTTACTCTCTGGCACTGAGCATCAAGCAAAGATTTGTATCAACTTTATGTTTCTGCTTATCTCTGAATTCTCTTTCCTTGAATCCCTATCAATAATGCATAGCGTAAAATGACAGTCCTGTCAGAGCGGTCAGCTTAGGTGTCCGGCGCAGTCCCAGAGTTCAGTCAAGTGGGCTGCTTTTGCGTCTCACACTGATCGCATCTTTTGCCACTTTATTGTTTTTGTGTGTGGTTTTTTTTATGTTTCTAATTTGTATCTGGTTTTTTTAAATATTAATTTTATGGGGGGGGGGGGGTGATTTTAGTTTTACATTATATTAATTTGTTTCTTTATTAATTCACGTTTTGCCATTTTTAGGGGTTATGGGTAAAATGGGATAGGGGTGCGGAGTGTTATTTGTCAACGTTGAGAGCGTTCATGAAGGATTATTTTAGAACACTTCGGTAGAACGATTTGTTTGATAAGAGAACATTCTTTTGGATACGAAAGTAGACAACTGATAAAGAAGAGAAAAGCTTATTCTTTGTGTTTCTTTGTCTGTATTAATTCAAGTCGTGTGGGTAAAGGTTGATGAGGGGGGGGGG
>NW_004797654.1:702881-704287 GCF_000002075.1 Aplysia californica
TGATAGAAAGAGAAAGAGAGAGAGAGAGAGAGAGAGAGAGAGAGAAAGAGAGAGAGACAGAGAGACAGAGAGACAGAGAGACAGAGAGACAGAGAGAGAGAGTAGGGGCGAAAGTAAAAGAAAGGAGGGGGGGGAGGGGCAGGATTATAGAGAGAAAGACACAGAGCTGTTTAAAGAAAACTGCAGGTTTCTGAGCCTTTGCTTGCCAAGCGCCAGCCGTGAATGGGAAGCGCCCTCGGCTGTCTGTAGCCTGTATGTTGTAGACCCGAAAAACTGACCAGCTCAGAATGTCAGGGGGGGGGAGTTGTTTTTTTGTGGGTTTCTTTTTTTTATTTTGTTGTAAAACTATATCTGATGAATAAAACATGAGGATGTTCTTGTAGAAGCTAAAATAGAAACCCAAAAGGATGGGGGGTAAGCGTTGCTTGTCACGGTTTTATTCACACCTGTCCCTCATTAAAGAATTTCCCCATCTCGGATGATACGATCAGCATTAAAAGTGTATTTCTCTCTCACAGATGAAGGGGAAAAACGTCTAGGGAGAAAAAAGACAGACAGACACACAGACACAGATTCAGAGACAGACAGACAGGCACAGATAGACAGAAAGACAGACAGACAGATGAAGGAACAAAGAAAAAGAGGGAGTGAGAGAGAGAGGAGGGAGAAAGAGAGAGAGAGAGAGAGAGAGAGAGAGAGAGAGAGAGAGATACATATAAAGAGACAAACACAGAGAAAGAAAAGAAAGAGAAAAAGGTGGGGGGAGTAAGAGATGGGGGGAGAGAGGAGAGAGAGAGGGAGAGAGAGAGACAGACAGACAGACAGACAGACAGACAGACAGACAGTCAGACAGACAGACAGACAGACAGACAAACAGACAAACAGAAAAAGATACAGACTGACAGAGAGACAAAGAGAAAAAGCATGTCCTTATTTTCGCATGTCTGTGTATGTTCGCACAAAACTGTATATATTGTGCCGGGACAAGGTGGCATTATGTCATTATAGCCAGAACACCACTTCCCAAAACTCATTTGAGACTTGAACTACAACTGAATCATCATGCGCGTCACTTTGCTGAGTACACATTCATGTCTTCCCTCAATCAAAAGCTTTTCAGCTTTTAGGCCAAAGTAGAGTTACATAACATTCTCCCTCCTGGGGGTTCTAAAGGCATCATAGTACGGCCTTGGAGTAGACATGCGTAAACGGAATAATGTAATAAGTGAGATCGAAAAACACAAGGAAATAACAAAAAACAAAACCAACATTTCGGAATTGTGAAAAGTGAATCTATACATCTAGGTTCGGAGGGAAAAAGAGAAATGGGACTGGGTGCAGAAGTTGGAGTGTCTTAACTTAGTTAGGCCTAAAAAAAAGGTTAGAAAATATTGGTCTGATGTGGG
>NW_004797654.1:704667-706426 GCF_000002075.1 Aplysia californica
GAGAGAGACAGAGACAGAGACAGAGACAGAGAGAGATAGAGAGAGAGAAAGAAAGAAAAAGAGAGAGAGAGTGAGAGAGAGAGAGAGAGAGAGAGAGACGCCGAGTGGGAGAGGGGAGGGAGAGGGGAGGGAAAGGGTGGGTTAAAAAGGAAGACAAACATAGTGTGAAAGAACGGGACAGTTAGTTGGGGTACGGTTAGAAGAGCACGAAATTTCAAGAAGCACTCGTCTGATCCATCCACTTGCTTGCTTTTTCTGTACCTTTTTAATAAGCAATTCATTTAACATTCCCTCAGATCTAGTGAATTGTTGAAGTAATGTATATGTACATCATTGTTCCTCTGCTTCTAAACTTTCTTGCTCTTGTCTATGATGATGATGCTGATGACGACGATAATAGTGGTGGTGATGATGATGATGATAATGATGATGATGATCTCTCTCTCTCTCTCTCTCTCTCTCTCTCTCTCTCTCTCTCTCTCTCTCTCCCCCTCTCTCTCTCTCTCTCTTTTTCTCTCTCTCCCTCTCTCCCTCCCTCTATCACACCCCCACCTTCCCCCTACATACCCCTCTCGTTAAACCCCCCCATCTGCCAGCCAGGGTGAGAGAAACACAAGGAACCACACGGCAGCAGTTCCTGTCCATCGATTCTCTCCCTTGCTATAACAGCCCACTCAGGGCGTAACTAATAGCCCCCACAGATCGATGAGATGAGATCAAACAAAGCACTCGGGGAGCTTTAATGGTCCCAGTTTGTTTGCAGTCTTTGCAGAGTATTTTGTTTAGTGGCAGGAACTCCGCCCAAACCATTGTGAGAAATCAATGTACTCTCTTTCTCGATGTCTCGACATCTCATCCAAATTTAATAAACCATAATTCATTCGCGTTTGGCATTCATCATACGGGTGGCATTTAGTACAGCTTCTGGATTTGACTTCATTTCGTCCAACAGCACGTCACATCAAGCCTGAAAGAATGTTTTGTTATCGTAACTCATCATTACAGGAAACGTGGCAGAGGCAGCCACAAGCTCATTAGAAGTACGAGCGTGGACTGTACTTTGATGCTCACATGCAAAAAAAAGACACCGGTGTCTCTAACCGTTTGGAAATGAAACAGTTGGTTTTTTTCGTCTCCTGAAAAGTTGCAAATTTTAGATACGACTTTTTGGAATCGTACCCTCGAAATGTTGATATCAGAAAAAAATAATAACTAATAATTTCTGCCTAGATACCTTTAAGACCGTACCAGAGAGTGTTTACAGTAGGTACTTTAAATACTGTAAAACTCTCTTATCGTACTCGTAACGATTTCAGCCTCTTGAAACGTGTCTTGAAAATGTTCAAGTGTAAGGCTAAGGTGTTGCAAACACAAATATTGTATGGCTAGGATGAACTACTCGGATAGGTTTGTTTTACAATCGAAGACTTTAGAACAAGATTGTGCCCATGTCAATTTTTACTGAACGGAGAAAAACGGCAAAAAACATGGACTTCTGTCTATAATATTTGATTTGGGATACGCTACAGTTTTCCCCCTTTTCTCGCGACACCGTGTCATGTGCACTATCAATAGATGCTGGAAAGCCTTCTCTATAATGTTATAGATATTCCAAGAAGTCTTGTACGTGAGAACGAAAGAAAACTCACGTACTGTTCCCAGTTCAACTTCTGAAATACCCCTTTCCCCCTCCCCTAAAAAATGAATAATACTAAAACTGTTTAAATGATTTTTTTAACAAGTTTTTTTTAAAATAAGA
>NW_004797654.1:707450-709186 GCF_000002075.1 Aplysia californica
AATCAGACAGACAGACAGACAGACAGACAGACAGACAGACAGACAGACAGACAGACAGACAGACAGACAGACAGACGGGTACTATTATACCTATCTACACCCTGTATGTTTATCGCACAGGCAAAGCTGTATCATCCAAAATTCTATAGGATCATCTGTCGAGAGGCAAAAATCTTACAGAAAATGTTTTATACATACATAATAAATGTACACAGTTGTACTACTGGTTAGCATAGTGCTGTTGTAGTCCATCCGTTGTTTTTGTGATGGTGTTGTTGTTGTTGTTGTTGTTGTTGATGATGATGATGATGATGATGATGATGATGATGATGATGATGATGATGATGATGAGGATGATGATGATGATGGTGTGAAGACGATGATATTGTTGCTCACACTATTGTTGTTTTTGTTGTCGTTGTTGTTGTTGTTAGTATTATTATTGTTGTCATCATTGTTATTACTGTCGCTGCTTATGTTAAAGTAAAGAGTTGTTTTTTGACACTGTCTACGTCGCTGTTGTTGCTGTTGCTGTTGTTATTGTTACTGTTGTTGTTATTGCTACTATTGTTGTTGTCGTTGTTGTTCGGGGTGAGTTGATTCTAAAACAGTTATTGTGATAGCATAACGATGACTGTAACGTAGTTTTTATCTACATAAGCGAACATTAAAACTATAAGAAAAAGGTCAGGTAGGTAGGTCCCTTTTTCTTCAACCACCGTGTTTGCCCCAATATCTTACATCGCCCTATCATCCAACACAACGAAGCCATGTTTGTTTTGAATACATCTGATCAGTTGATGAAACAGACACGTTAAAAGTGGGACAAAAAAACAACAACAACAAACGATTAAGCAAACAAAAGAAGAAACCAGAACAACATCAAAAGCAACGTCCTGTCCATACCTTACGTCAGATCACATCCAGTTACCAGAAGTCACATATTCCACTTCAGAAACACTATATAAAATAAAAACTCTGTGTCCAATAGTAACAAAAAAGCTCTTCCCCTGATTCCGCCGTGTGTAACGGTCACTCTGAACGTAGACCTCTGACTCCGACAGCTCGGGGGTTAATCCCCCTGATCTGTGAGGCCGCCTGTTCAGGGCCAGACCTGGGCTGGCCTGGGACACCCACATTTACGGTATCGATACTGACAGTGACGAGTCGCCGGGTTTGCAGTTATTGGAAATTTGTTAAGGAAAATAATTGTATTAATTGATGTGGCATTATTAGACCGGCGTTACGGTTGTTTGAGTTCAAGGAAAGGAAGAATAATGATTTAATTTAACGATCATTAGGTGCATGGAAAAGTAAGGTAGGAACAACAAAGGGAAAGGAAAAAAGTTGGACCCATCAGTGTGGCCCTCCAGCCATTTGTATTACTGTAGAGTTTTCGTAAAACAATCTCAGCATGGAAAGAACAATGAAGTGAAAGGAAAACTACGAAAGAGAACATTATGTCTTTAATCAGTCTCGTTATTCAGGTGAAGGTCAAGTTATTGAGGCTTCAGAAGAATTATTGTGATAAGATGGTAGGTTGTTTTTTTAAAATAGACAGTATTAATTAATGCCAAGAGATGACGTTTCAAGAAACAGTAAAGAGAAAGAAAGAAAGAAAGAAAGAAAGAAAGAAAGAAAGAAAGAAAGAAAGAAAAAGGAGGGGAAGAGAGAGGGAAAAACAGACAGACAGACAGACAGACAGACAGACAGACAGACAGACAGACAGACAGACA
>NW_004797654.1:709623-711689 GCF_000002075.1 Aplysia californica
GAGAGAGAGAGAGAGAGAGAGAGAGATAGAAGGGAGGAGATTGGGGCGGGAAGGTATGCTAGACGTGCAGCTAAGTCTCTCACAGGGGTTGAGAAAATGAAGCTGGGATAACTATTAATAAATTATAGACAGGCCAAAATAGTTATCAATAGGTCTTGTAAGTATTTTGTCGGACAGGATGCAATCAATATACTGGAATTAATTTTAAAAATAATGGAAGTTGCATCTAGCAGGTAAAACATAGAGTTTATACTTTATTCATGAAAACAACACATTTAATTAATCTAAAACAAGCCTACTCTCATACCAACCATTGGAGTTTCATATGACAACACTCTTGATTATTACATATTTAATTACTTTCTGTAAAGTCTCAAAGGGCGGTTTGCGCTCTGGAAAGTTCAGGACAGAGTTCACCAAAGAAAATACCCTTTTCTACATCGTTATGCCTTGTGGCCAAAACATTTTTCATGACAGTTTTGCACAGTGACTGTAGAGAATCCACTTGTTCAGCTAACACAGTTTATCATTGCGTTTAAGAGTTTATTGAAGGGAAAGACATTTGTTTTTAAAACCTACTCTCTGGCCGTTTAGTTGTGAACAAGAAAATTACCAACGTTATCTCTAGCCTTTCTGCACAAAGATTCCTCTATCCAAGAACTTCATGACATGGCTGTACTCTCGTTTGGATCGAAGCAAATAAATAATAATATTAGTATTCTTGGAGAACTCCATAACATCTTTTAAAAAGTGGTTAGCCCGTTGGACATTCCATTTGCTAACTGAGGAAAAGAAATCAGACTTATACACACTGCCACTGGTTCATGCAGTCCCTTTTAATTATGGATTCTATCAAAACGGCTGAATTGCAAGGAGATAGGCCTGTCGCTTTTCGACAAGTATTTCAAGGCAAAAAAGAGGCTTTTTACTTCTTTTTGTTCCAATTGCAGTGTTTTCTCTTTGTCATTGGTATCGTACTACATAATACTCTTATGAGTTTTTCTCACTATATTATGTGAATGGTACCGCTCCAGTAGAAAATGTCCGTTGCTGACCAGAGACATAAGATCAGAACCTCTTGCACATTGCTCCATGACGACAATACAGCCCCCCCCCCCCCCCCTCCCCACCCGCCCCCACCCAACAAAGCAAGAGCCACAACTTTGTGCTGAAGGAAGACCCAGGGATCTTCCAGTCTACAGTACTGACTAGCCCCATAATATGTGATTTCTAATTATTTCTAATTCTGAAAGATAAAATTGCAGGACGAAAGTTTGAACGTACATGTATTCAGGACCTGTCAAGATCTGCCTATTCAGAGCTGAGGAGCATAATATTGGAAGCAGACTGTCTCCGTGCCTCCCAGAACGGCTGTGGGGGGCTGAAATCTCGTATAAAGAAGTCAAGGGGAATATTTCAAGGGAACGTACTCTGAATTTTCAGACCTATTACATGAAAAGTTGTGGAGATATTTCACAACTTCCATTATTTTTTAATCCACCCTCGTATTGACATCTTACAACAGCAACTGCCTCCAAAGAATTCCTACTCTTAATTGTTTCCATCTTCAGTTTTGCTTCTCAACGAAGTCGAAGTGTCAAACTGGATTTTTTTCCTCGCCATCATTCAAAATATCACGGTCTGCATCTCGAATAGAACTGTGTGAAGAAGGCAGCGTTTAAGATAACAAGATTTATAAGAAAGACTTCGGGTATCGTGACGTCAATGGTGGCAAAGGGACGAAGTCAAAGAGGCAAACAAGAAAGAAGATGTGGGAATCCTTATAGATTAGTGGTTGTCAACCTTTCCATAGTCATTGCCCACTTTTACTACCTACTGTGAAAGTCTCAAATGTTCGTACAACCAACCTATATGTATGTATTTCTAAGAGGGGCATTAAGTAACCCCTGACTCTCCCGGGTGTTGCCCAACGCCTATCAAAAATACCGAATCGCCCACTAGTGGCTGATGTTGCCAAGGTAGGCAAAAAAAATTATGTAAATTTTTAATGATGACAGAGACACACAAAGTCTCTCTCTCTCTCTCTCTCTCTCTCTCTCTCTCTC
>NW_004797654.1:713801-753760 GCF_000002075.1 Aplysia californica
CTCTCTCTCTCTCTCTCTCTCTCTCTCTCTCTCTCTCTCTCTCTCTCTCTCAACTACATACCCGATTATGGATCCAATCTTTCTCTTTATCTATCTATATGTATCTTATCATTTTGTATCTATGCTTATCCACCTATCAATCCCTTTCTCTTTATTCGCGAATGACCTTACAAAATTTCGTAAGTCAAAGATTCCCATAAGCTGCCACCCTGTATCAGATCCTATAAGTAAAGTTTTGAACCATAGTTATGTCTTGCCGGGTGTTTTCCCGGTTCAACAAATAATGTCGTTTGGAAAGAGGGCGCAAAGCTAACATTCTAAGTTGCATAAAGAAAGAAAGAATGAAAGAAATTTTTTTTGAAATAATAAGGACATACATTAATACATGAGTAAATAAATACATGAGTTTTCAATAAATATATTAAATTAATTAATTGATTAACACACAAAAAAATTTTTTTTAAATAAATAAATAGATAAAATTACATTTTTTTAAAAAGATTGAAAGAAAGAATTAGTAACAAGTAAAGAAAACACTTCTTTCAATGATCCTCGTTGACAAAATTAGGATTACCAAAACCATTTACTAAAAATACTAATATTTATTACACTACAGTACATGTATTTATAGTCGGCCCATATTTGTGCAATGATTCAGGGGACACATTATTATTATCTATGTTATAGAAGACTTTGTATTACACCAAAGACAGACAATTTTACAAGCTCACAACTCGATAACTTTTTACACCGTTCTGTCTGCTCAATAGCTAGTTTCGAGTAATTTGGCATGTAAATTTTAATAATTATAACGAGTTTTATGACCTGTCCAGCTTCTTCGAATGCAATTCTTTGACTTTGAATATCTTGATAACGGCTCCAAATAATCTTACGGTTTTAATAGAGCAGAAAATTTTTTTGGGGTTTCTGACCTCATGATCTTTGTAACTCAAAAAAGCTAAAAACGTCAGAACTAGAAAGTTTAGAGTATAATATTATAATACTGTAAAACTCTCTGATAAAACTCTGTAATTCTGAGGCAGCGAACTGTGGCGCGGGTTAGTGGGCCACCTTGTTCTTTTGATCTCAGGTCGTCTTATCACGATCAAGGACACCATCCTTATTTCCCTTTCACAAAAAAATAAAAACGAACCTAAACAAACGCCGTGTTACTGGCAGTGTTTGAAGATATCTCTGAGCTTGAGTTCAGTAACCAACCACTCAGCTTGCAGGAGAGGAAAGGGGAGTGAATCAATGGGTTCCGCCCCCGCCCCCCGGCTTTTTTTTTCCACCACCCTCTTTTCTAACCGTCTCAGTCTCTTTCCTGCCCTGTCTGTCTGTTTGTCTCTGTTTCTGTCTCTCTCTTTTTCTCTGTCTGTCTGTCAGTCTGTCTCTCTCTCTTTCTCTCTCTCTCTCTCTCTCTCTCTCTCTCTCCCTCTCTCTCTCTCTCTCTCTCTCACACACACACACACACACACACACAGACACTCACACACACACTAGCATAAACACACAAACGTGCACGCATTTTAATTAATTTGACTGATTATGAATTTTCTTTTGCTCTTGTCTGTTCTCTTCCATGTTATCTGTTTGTTTATCGTTGTTGTTCCGTGAGTTTTTCGGAAAGGGTTGGGGGTGGGGGGTGGGGGGGGGGGGGGTGTTAAAATTGAGGGGAGGGGGACGTGCAGAAGATGTTGAGGTAACTGAGATGTAATTTTATTTATCACATATTTTCTATTTATAAGGTGTTGGCAATATGTTTACTTTTACCAAGAACATAATAGACAGTGTGTTGTCAGCCTTGCCCCTGCCTCACAGTTTGAAGACATAATCACCATCATCACCCAGTGCCAAATCTGCGACAGACATCGGCGATCATGGTTCTCTATTCATTCCTTTGCTCGGAAGCTCTTTAAAAAACACCACGTTTCCCGGATTCTTCCCTTATCATTATTCGACATCTCTGAACTGTGGGTAATACTGAGTGCACACTGCCAACCAAGTCCATTTGACTGAATCGGGCGAGGCAAATCAGATTTTCTTCATAGATCAGGCAAAAGCTACCACTTTGGCGTTATTCCACTGAGTGGAAATTTGACTGAAAATTTGACTTAATTGGATTGTGACCTTCAAAAATCAAACACGTCCCCCCCCCCCCCCCCCCCAAGGTCGTGAGTCAATTCGGTCTTATTGAGTCAAAATGGCAGTTTTTGTCCCTCCATGGAGAAAAATCTTGCTGGCCCAACTCAGTTCAATTGAATCCTTATTTTTGTGAGATTTTTATAGTGCTTGCATCACAGGTCAATAAGGCGCCGAAGATTAGAAGTGCTACACGAGAGCAACAAACACAAAAAAAAGAAGGACAGATAAGAACGATAGATGTTTGATAGGAAAGAAGAGGCAAACCACAGCAGAGCCCTCGCCAACCACCCACCGAATGTATCCGATCGGCAATATGCACTAGCTATACTATAAAGCCCAGCACATACAAGGAAAAGATAAGATAAGAAAGATAAGATACAACTTTATTGTCCAGATCCTGGCACACTGGTTTGGTGTTTCACCACGCACACACATACACACACAAAGTACACACATACACAAACATGCACATACGCACGCACACACACACACAAACATGCACATACGCACGCACACGCACACAAATATGCACACTCACACAAACATGCACACACACACAAACATGCACATACACACGCACACACACACATTTCCACACGCCGCAACTCAGTTGTCGGTGAAGAGAGACGTATGGGTGAAAATTGCCTCATTTGTATACGTGTACTCGCACTCGCAGGACAAGTTGGAATTTTTCTAATGTTCCAGAAATCTTATATTTACTAACGTCCTGTCTTGTTGTGTGTACACGTGAGTACACCTAACCTTTGTAACATTCCACGGCCATTGTAAACGATCAAGACAAATTTCTCCCCGTGAGATGATGAATAAAGATTGTCATGGTCATTGTTGTCCTGATTTAGGCTAGGCGCGCTCAGGGCAATTTCAGTTGCGCAACAGTTGCTGCCTCCCGGCAACTTATGTTATACACCCCGCCCACAGAGCTAAGCAACAGCCAGGCAACAGTAGGCTATCATCATTACTGACTTCTTCCTTTGACGCCATGGACTGTCACGACGCAGTTGCTGTCTGTGCTCGTGTGAGTGCACTTGGACTTGGAAAGAAGGAAAGGAAAAAGTGGTTTTGTTTGAATTCACCCTTTGACCAGTCAGAGATTTTTAAAAGGGCATTTTGTCAAACTGCATGAAAATTTGAGAGCATACTCTCCTTAGTTTTTAAAAACTATTAACATATGAGCTCGGACAGTTTTAATGAACTTCAACGTCTCGTGGGACCCTCAATTACGTACATGTATCGAAACATCAACAGGATAAGCATTTCAGCAGAGGAAAGACAGTTTGGTTTCCTGTGCGCGCTGTGTGCTTGTGGTATGTAACACAGGAGATTTGAGCAACAGTTGCGTTGCCGGAAAGTTGTGACAAAACACAAACTTTTCAGTCTCCAAAAAAAACAGAGTTGCCTGTGCGCGCGGTGCTTATTTATTTCATTGTTTACATTTGGGCGAGAAAACAGTTGCGCAACTAAAGTTGCCCTGTGTGCGCCTTGCCTTGTGGGGTCTTGACGGGTATCGAGGGTCAAATTCAGGTTGAAAGAAAAATGCCACTTTGGGCACAGATAGCAACTGTCAGCCAACTGAAATCGTATAAAATCTTTTCAGCGTTCTATCTGGATCCCCTCCAGGAGAACTCGGAACAGATGCCCCTAAAGTACAAGCGCCAAACCCACAGTCTGCCGGCCACATCCGGCGGGGCGAACGACTACATCCGGACCTCGAGAGAATCTTAGGTGCGGCAGTCCACCTTGGGAATCTTTAAAACATAGTGCATGTACCATAAACCCATAGAGTTATGCATAACCCTTATATATCCACACCATAAACTAGCTTATTGCCAAGAAAAAGATGCCAAATATGATTATATTCAGCTTTGACAAATTGAAATAAAAAGGCGAGTATTTCAATTTGTATGCCTCGATTTGTTATCATTTTAAAAAGTTTTGTCTTAATTCATATCATTGTTTACAACAACAATCACCCCCCCCCCCAAAAAAAACAAAACAAACAAACAACCAACAACAAAAAAACAACAACACAACAACAACAACCCAATAACAACAAAACAAACAAAAAAACAACAGATTTTGTTTAACTTCTCATTGGGTTTATATCCAGTTCGGCCCGCAACCATAAATACGGGGTGCCCACTACGGCTGGATCGGGCCGATCGCCTGAAATTGAAAAAAAACAAAACACGTTTGTTTTTGAGGCGATCGGCCGATCCCATCCGTAGTGGGCATCCCGTCGTGTAATTTGTGTTTGGCCTCTGCAGCCATTGGGTTTGACTTTGACACTTTTGATAAGATCACAGTGTCTTTCAGCCGCATCCCTGTTCTGAGGGTAGGTAAGACCAAACACCACGCCTTCTCGAGGGCAACAAATCTCGGAAGTCGCGGGTCTTTCTGCTGGGACGCTAAATCTCTCTCAGTCTCAGTCCGGGTTGGCCCAGAAAGGCAAGGTCGAAACCTGTCTCCCCTGTGATCTAAATTACGTCAGTAGGGACATGCGACATTTACATCAATTCTTTGAGGACGCATCTTCTACAACGCAAGCAGGACACTTTCCAAAAAGTTGCATAACTTTGTTATTCATGCAGACTTTTTCGCTTCCGTTTTTAAAAAAAATTCCGAAACCTTAAAATATCGGCAACAATGACAGTATGCTTTACATGAAATAAGAAAATTGGCGTTTCTGATATATGTGGTTCGAAATGTGCAGAAATATTAACTTTGGTCTGTCGCTGGTCGGAGAGATGTGTTTGTTTCGTCGGTTTGAAGAGTTAAAAATCAAGTCTGTCGCTGAAGACAATGAAAACCGTCATTCGTGAAAGGTTATCTGAACACTACTTTAACCCCTTCACCGCCAGGCTCGAGGCATATCAGGCTCTTTGGTACGACTGTGGCCACGGCCTGGAAGTGAAAGGGTTAATCAGAGTTTCATTCCGTATCTGAACATCAGGTTTTCAATGAAAGCAACATTTGTTAATTAAAAATGTCAATTGACGTTAATACATCGATTATGTTGTACGGTACTTCATTCTTTTTACCATGACGTTTTGTAAGGGGGTTCGGAGGTATACAAAAATACACGGAGATCGAACTCGCATCTTTCGCGTGCAGCGCGAAGAAATAAAATGTTATTATTAAAATGCTCCACGGAAACCTTTTAAAAGAAGCAAGCTATAATATACTCGTAGTCATAGTATACACTTTTACTTTAGGGACATAAAATTTAAATTGTACAGGGCATTCTGGCGTCTGACCTAAACCGAATCCAAGGCCAAGACTCAGGTTAGTCATAATCACTTAATCTCCCCCTTCTGGACGTAGAAATTGTTCGTCGAGTTAAATTATCCCCCTTCCCACGGACACAAGGAGGGCCAAGAGGTTGAGGCGGGCTGAAAGGGGAATAACTCACTGTACAAGACGGGGTTGGGGGGGGGGGGTGTGACTCAGTTGTCAAGATGTCAATGGCGGGAACAAAAAGAACATTGTCTCGCAGTCAAGGATTTTCTTGGCTAATAATAAGGGATAACTACTGTCTGGGACACTGGGTTCTGTTTAAGGTTGATCTTTTTCCTTTTTTATCAAGAGAAAAAGCTGACTCCGGATTGTGAGGGCGTCGTGCGCGCTAGGGTTGAGAGCGTTACAATTACTGAATAAGTTATTTTTGTACGCCTTTTTGTCTGTCTGTGTGTGCGTGTGGGGGAGACAGACAGACAGACAGGCGGGCAGGCAGACAGACTGAGAGACAGATGGACAGATCGAAATTTTGAAAAGAAATACATGTATATATCTGTTTTGGGGGGCACAGATAGCAACCGTACCCCAACTGAAATCGTATGAAGTACTTTTGTGTTTCAAATCTTATTCATATGGAACCCCCCACCCCCTTCAGAACAACAGATTCATCATAAGAGTGCCCCCAAAGCAATTTCAGCAAATTGTCCAACAGTTTTGAGAACTGTAATTTACTGTAAAGCTCTGAGTCAATCTTCTAGGCTAGTGGATTTGCGGGGATCTCAAGAGAAATTACTGTGGTCCTTGAAAAGGCCAAAGACCAGATGGGGCACAGCGATGGGCAGCAAGCTGTCACTGTTAAAACTGTTCTCAGCCCAGAAAGCAAAATATTCCAGGGAAGAAAAAAAACAACAGATTTCTTAAATAATTGTATCAGTATTAGTATTAGATGTACGTATTATTATTATTTTTTTTTTTCAAATTTTAAAAGACTTTGAACCAAAGTGTAACACACGATATCCAAACAAAATCCAGCATGAAGACAAAGATTCTACCCAGTAATTTAAGACCCCTTCTGACTTGTTTAATAAAATTCTTTAGTAATGGTTTCTTTGTCTCAAAGGCTTATCTGCATGTTTGTGTATTACACTCTATCACAATAACATTTGAAAAGATAAACAATTGTATAACCAGCTCCTTATCTGCATTGTCTCTGTCCAGATATCAAATACCGTCAATCTGTCTAAAAAATGTATATATTTTTTAGTTTGTCAGCTTATCCTTTTCTGTTCACACTTTTCTTTGTTTCCACACAATTCATCCCCCCCCCCACCCCACCCTTTCAAGAGGTACCTACTCAGTCTTGTTTATATATATTATATAGACTAGAAGGGTTTTACGGCGCTCGCAACTGCATACGGTCATATGAGCGCCAAGGGGTGGGTGTCAACAGAGAAGTCTTTATAGGGAATCAGACTTATTCTGCTCACCTCTCTTGCTTCAACAGCACAAGATCTGCTTCGACTATCAAGGCACCCCAAAAATAGCAGGTCACAAGAGAGTGACAAACATACAAAAGAAGTAGAGAAAAAATGACAATAGTAAGGATTAGGGAAAAAAAAGCAGCAGTTCCCTGTTGTAGACCAGGCACAGTTATGAGCGTGAAATGATGAATCAGCCCATTTACAATTCTACTGTGCTTGAACGAGAAATGTCCCCCCTTTGGGAATGGCCTAAAGACACTAGTCAGTGGCACTGCTCCGGAGGGATCAGTCTTGTTTGAGTCTCTGAAGCCACCCTCAACAACACAAGAAATTGAGTCGGTGATCTAGTGGCCATATTCCAGTACCATGCACACAAACAAAAAGTGATATATTTATGTGCAATGTCGCCATTCTCACCTGCACTTTCAAAATCTTCCATCCAATTAACAACACCAACAATACAGACGCTGCAATAAAGCCATAATCTTTAATGCTACAACAACATTCCAACATGTGCCATGCTGCATTTTTCCACCATCAAAAGTTAAACCACCAAGACAAGAAACAAAATCAATACATGATATATTATCTTGCTTTTCTGCCCTTGCCGGGCTTTTGACGAGGCTTCCCTCCTCCCCTGGCAGCACCGGCACCACCGTGTCGGAAACCTGGCTTCCTGCTGCCCTTTTTCCCACCAAAACCCCCACCAGCGTGTCGTTTCTTGCCCTGTGGTCCCCGCTCTTGGCGCGCCTCCCACTTGAGCTGCTTGACACCTGGAGAAAGAAAACAGAAGTTGGAAATAATTATTACTATAGATTGGCCGGGCCTAAAACAGTAACAAGAATGCTCTAACCCAGAATAAGAATTGTGTTCCGTATAACGCTATGTGTGAAGCATCATGGCGAAATCAGGCGCTTGTCAAAACAATGAAATCCGAGAAATTGGCATTTTTCGGCCAGTATGGACATTTTTAAAAAAAATTTGTTTTCTGGCTCAACACCTTGTATGTCCATGCAAAAACACTTTTATGTGTGGAATTTTGTGGAAAAATGTAGATTAAAGGTACAAAAAATGTAAATTTGCAGTTTCCAAGGACTCTTAAGCTATGGAAGTCACCAAACTTTGGTGGCTATTTTCTTGCTAATTCTCCTTCAGAAACGAGGCGACCCCTACCTCCTTCAATCGCAAATATCTCGACTTCTGTTAAAGATTTAAAAAATTTCTATCCAAAGCAAGGCAAATTAATAACCTTTAAGATGAAACCAATAACTCTATATGCCAAAACACTGACGAGCGCCTGATTCCACTGTGTGTTGACACATATAGTATGCAGTGGCACCATTAGCTTAGTCGAAATTATGCTGGACTTTGGTGCAGGCCCTGGTCCGAATACTCCAAGGGGCGTTATTGAACTTCAGTAGTTTGGGGGAGTTTTTAAGGCTCTCCATCCACATGGCTAAGTCCTATCGCAGATGAAAGACAAACTCAGAGGTCCCACCTCTTAAATAATCTTAAGGTGTTGATAGGAGCATTAAACATAACTACTTCTACAGTCTGCTTATAAAGTACAGTTGCTTGAACAACACCAGTATTCTAAACAGCTCATAAAAAGGGTGAAAAATTTCTTTTATACACCACAGCAAACAGGAGCAGATTGCCACCAAAAAAGACACAATAAGGACATTTAGCTGCTTCTGCAACATACTACTCCAAAAATACTTTTTGTATTAGAAATAAAACACTACCATGATGTTATATCCAGACAGAAGACATACTGCGTAATATAGTAAAATATAGGGTAAAGCGCATAGAGCTTGCTGTTGAGCAGGGGAATGTGCTACACAAATTCTATTTATTATTATTTATTATACTGTTACATTGAGAGAGGACATACCTGACTTGTCCTTGTTCCGGACATCATCAGCTCCGCCCAGAGACACGTTCCCAAGCTCTGCGTCTTCCTCCAGGAGGTGGGCAAACTCCTCCGCAGAAGCAAACAGGGACTCCATGCCTTTGCTGAAATGAAACGAATACACAAAAAAGTCAGAAAACTGAATGAGGAAGTGGTGGTAACTATACACATAAATCACATGCTATCAACTTTTCTTCGGTGTGAGTACTTATGAGCATTTACAAAGCAGAATGCATTTTTGAGTGATTGGATCTGCAACTTCCTATCAAATTCTACTTTTTTTTTGCCATTTTTGTGTAAGGCTGTCACTAGTTAATGTCACAGAATCATCTCCAAATTAACATTTTTGACTTCACATTCTCTGTGTGGGGTGGGGTGGTGGGCCAGCAGCTGAATGGCTGGTGAACTCAGTATTTAACGCATACATTGTATTTGTTATTGTAAGCTAAAAAATTAAAGGACCAATAGTGAAAAAAGTATCAGTTTATCAATTGTTCTATAAAGAATCTGATTCATCTTATTAAACTGAACACTACAAAACTGCAGTATCAGAAATGTTCGTACTTTAGAAATTTCTCCACACACAGGAAAGGCTGGGCTGTCAAACTAACAGACAGAAAATACAAGGATTAAGCCTTGGTTGGAACATCTTAAGCCTTGGTTGGAACATCTTAAGCCTTGGTTGGAACATCTTAAGCCTTGTTTGGAACATCTAACAACATATCTAAAGGGCCTGAGTGATTTTCAAACTCGTTACAAGCACCTAAAAATATAGAAATACACACCACAAAGCAAGGATTTCATCACAGGAATAAATAGACTGACAGAAATATCATCCTTCACATAAAATTAATACTTTCCCCTTTAAAAATTCCTTCTATCACTGTTATAAGGGGGAACAGTCCCTTATTTTCTTTGTCAGAACAAAAAGCATGAAATATAATGAGAAACTTTCAATGGACATACACTTGTCTCGGTTTCACATTCAAGGCACACTTACCCTTTCTTCTTTTTCTTTGTACTGCCCATAGGTTCTAAATCAAGAACTCGCTTGCGTTTGCCTCCACTTGGCTTCATCATCATCATTTTCAGTTCATCTGAAAAAACAAAACAAATCCAAACACTGAGTTGAGTTACATCCCATTCAACACAACAAAGTGAAGAAACTAAAGATAGGACTCACACTTGAGCTGGGAGAAAGAGCCAACAAACTTAAAAGGAAACGTCCTAGCTTAACTTATGATACCTTTTTGGATATACATTGAGTAATAATAACGCCAAGTAACGCCGCATACAATGTTGATTTATCTTTAGAGGTAAAGAAGCATACCTGACAAAGAGAGGCATATTACAGTGGAGGAGGTAAACAAAAGAGTAGAAACGCAAAAAGGGTATGGTTTTTAATTTTAGTAAAGAGTTTTACAGCAATTGCAATACGATTAGGTTATTCAAGTGCCGAAGATTACAGGTGTTACAAGAGACAAAGAAACAAAAAAAGCTGGAGAGGTAAGGATGAAAGATGTTTGATAGGAAAGGAGCAAACCACATCAGAACAATCCCCAGGCACCCATGCGAAAAGGGTACGAGAGAGACATATGAAAGTAGAAGAAAAAGAAAAACATACAGCTCAGGAGAAAAAAAGGATAAAGGGGATAGACAGCAAGTGGGCACAAAGACAGCAAGGTGAAAGAAAAGAAAGAGAAAGTAGAGAGCGTGACTGCTGGCTACCTCAGTATTACAAAGCTTTATCTGACATTTTGGGTTGTCTTGAGTTACTATGACCATGAAGTCAGAAACCAAATGTTTTATTTGCTGTATCAATATCGTAAGGTTGTTCGGAGTCATTATCAAGATATTCAAAGAATTGCATTCGAAAATGCTTGACATGATGTGAAACTCAAAATCTTTGACATCAAATTTCTCAAAACTAGGTAGGGCATACAGAGCAGATAAAAACGTTTTTATTCTAAGGCAATGTGATGTTCTACTACTTGCCATCTTCGTCGGGAGAAAATTCCTCATCATCATCCCCAGCTCCGATGCCATCCTCATCTGCTCCAAACCCGTCAAATCCAACATCGTCATCAGAATCCACGTCATCATCATCATCACCATCATTGCCAGCAGCTAAACCAGCCATCTCCTTCTCAAACTCTGCTGCCAGCTCATCATCACCAACATCCATTTCTTCATCGTCATCATCTTCATCATACTCATCACTGTCTTCTGATTCTTCTTCCACTTCTTCTTTGCCTTTTTTAGATTTCGACATTTTTTTGTCGCTGCAAAAGAAAGGAAATGACTGAATTAGAACAGGTACAAGAAATTATACAATTTGTCTTAAATGAGGTGCTTGCTTGAATAACAATGAATGTGACAAAAATAACGAAGTCCACGATATATCTCTCTGGTATACAAGTCCTCAAAGGGACTCAAAGATATGATACAGCAGGCACTGTGCAAACATAAAATATGTATTGGTAGTTTTCAAATGGTGAAGACAACGTACCAGAAGCTGCTGCTTGACTTAACCTTAAAGACAGGGAAAAACTTGAATTTCCACTCTTATTTATTTCTATGATATTCAAAGTAGCACAGGCATAGTGGTGATAAGTGGTCATCATTGTACCGAGTCTAACAAAACCTGACTTTGACTGGGACAATATTCTAAGCTGGCAAGTTTGGGCCTTTTAACCTCAGTTCTCTGCATTCTAGCCCATTTGCTTTGCTTCTTCCTGCAGGGCATTAAAAACAAATTATACAAGGGGAGAACAATTCATAGCGGGAGCATGGATCTTTGTTCTTAACAAACCTTCACCAACAAAAGATTGTCTCTGGAATAGTGACTCGTCACTTTCAATACCGCAGGGTCATATAGTGAAAGACCCTGGAGTACCGCACCGATCTAGAAGCCAACAAAATAATAAGGGTACTTTACAAAAAAATTCATTGAAACAAAAGTCATTGACAGATTTATATGAATTTTCAAGATATATTCAGAAATAATGTACTTAATAGAAAAACCTTTTTTGTGACATATAGATCTAGACATCATGACAAAACTCCCATTCTATTTGGAGAGGGTAGACACGCCCACCTGAATTTCTATCACCCCTATGCCTGGACCTGCCAATATTACCTGTTGAGGGTCCTGCATCACCACTAGATCTAACACACGAAGAAACACGACGAGCTGGAACTAGAACATTTCTGAATCTGTCTATGTCACTGTCAGGCTCTACATCAGACAAATTGTCAAGATAAGACCAACCGTCATCACTACAATCACTAAGCTCTTCGCCTGAATCAGAGGCATAGCGATCTGGGATTGACGAAGTCATGGTAGAACAAAAAATGTAAAAAAACAAAAAAACCATCACAGCCCAAGAAACGCGCTAAAAAAAGTCACAGCGTTACATCAACGATTCAGCTATCACATAGAGTGATTTCCCTTGATATTTACTTCTGCGAAGAAGTTCCGCTCATTGTTTAATGTGCCTGGTCATGTCGGCAACTAAAGTCGCCAGCGGTAGTGAGCAGAAATTACAGGCCCGTCGACGGTACTGTAAGTGTTAATAATATCAGTTCATCATCTCACCTGGCAAAGTCTAGATCCAGATCACCAAAGTCCCCAATATCTGCCTCTCTCTCAAAGCCACCTAGTAATAGATGATAAGACCTTCCATATCAGAAATGAAAAAAACATGAAAAGGTGAGAATTGCAGAAAGGATTTATTCAACAAAAAAAGAATAAAAAAGTTATAAGTAAACTTTAAAAGTATTTTATTCATCTGAAAGTATACAACACGCATATGCGGTAAATAATTCTGCAACTGAATAAGAAAATTATTTTCAGTCTCTCAGGGTCTTCTAACGAACTTCTCTCAAAAACAGAAAGAAACTAATAATGGAGTAATGTCTCGCACAAATTTTAAAAGGACCCATTGTGATTTTTCTGAACATCCTTTCCTGTTAAACAATCCAAGTGGAAAAAATAACTTCCCACTCAAACAGAGACAACTCACTGAGAAAAGCGTCAAACTCAGTATCAGAGACACTGCCAGCATCACTGCCATCATCACCGGCATCCTTTTTCCTTCTGGCCCGTTCGATGAAGTACCTGGAAACAGCAAAGAGGATTTTTTTTATAAAACTGATAGCTGAATCTAACATATATTTGTGACATATGTGATGAATAAAAAAAAAAGCATGATAGTAAAACAACGATGTAAAAAAAAATAAATTTATACATAACATTTTTAAAATGGTATTTGTAGACAGTGTCGTACCACAATGTCCATGAAAAGCATACAACAATAGCAGAAGAATGTTCAAATAAATTCAATTGGAAGGCAAAAGCTGAAAAAACTATGCAATAACTTTTCTATTGAAGATGAATATCACCAAGGAAAGAAGAAAGGGTTGAATAGTTTCACGGAAGAAATAAACTGCACAGAGTCCTTGAATTGGGAAAATCAATACTGTATAAAGCTAATTTCTACGTGTCATTTCACTACCTTACAATGACAAAGTTCTGCCTAACACTTTTGGCCGTTTTGAGTTACTACGACCATGGAGTCAGAAACCAAATGTTCTATCTGCTCCATCAAAATCGTAGATTATTAGGAGTCGTTGTCAAGATACTCAAAGAATTTCATTCGGTAAAGCTTGAAATGTTGTGAAACTTAAAATTTGTAACATCAAATTTCTCAAAACTAGGTACTGATAACTAGAAAGAACTTTGTAATTCTGGTGTAGCCATTTCTAGTTGAGCAATTAATGCCATTGCACTCTCAGTCCTTGTCCTCAAATCTGTGGACTGACTGACTCACCTGTGGAAGAATTTATCCTCCTCTGCCACATCTTTCTCCTCCATTTTGAGGAAGTCTTCAGAGTTGACCGGCACAGCCCTCACTCCTGACGGTCGGACCTTCTTGAACTGTTTAAAAGCATTGCTTGTTTGTTCTGAAGACAAATAATCCACACTTCATTCAAATTCAGTTCAAACTCGATTCATTTTCTTCAAATCATTTTCTTCAAATCATTTTGAGTATTTTTTTTCTTTAGCGATTATTTTTCAACAGAAACTTTGTCCTCATTGCTGATGATCAAATAAAAAGATAAACCAAAATAACAGCCTTTCATCTCAGATGTGGATTAGATGACAACAGGTAAAAGAGACAATCAGCAAATTTTGAAATCAAGAGCCAATTTCTGACACAAAAACTCAAACTACATAATACATTCTTTCCTCATCATACAGTTTATCACTCAAAACCTCATCTGTCATGCATGGTAGTCATTTCATCTTTATTGTTCTGGATGCAGAATAACTTCAACATCTAAAAAAGTTCTTACATCACATACAGCAGAGAAACTAATCTAGATGGTTTTAGTAAGCGTTTTACAGCACTTGCAACACAATTAGGTCATACAAGTGCCGAAGATTAGGTGTTACAAGGAAGTAACAAACATAAAAAGAAAGAGGAGAGATAACGATATGATAGTTGTTTGATAGGAAGGAAGGAGCAAACCACACCGGAGCACCCACCAATCACCTACAACTAATCTAGATGCAGCTTCTCAAAAGTCTACACAAGAAGCATAAATAGCTCCCTTCGTATGAGAAAAAAAGATTCCTTTGTACCACAGCCCAAAACTCAAAACATTTGAGAGATCAAACTTTTCATTTGAAAATAACACAAATAAATGGAAACTATTCTAAAGGTCAAACATCATACTCTACTCAACCATATCTCTAGACAAACTTTAATCCCACCCCCTAAAAAAACAACAATTAATTAATCATACATATAAAATAATCAAAGAAAAACCAATAACAAAAAATCCCCCCATAAAACAAATACTCACCCAAGTTCTTCTTTGGGTTTTTATAAACAAATCTATCCAGAAATCGGATGAGAGTGAAGTCCTTCAGTGGATCGCCATCATACTTAATGGTCTCCCCCTGAAACACCAACAATGCATACATTAGAGGTACAGATTTACCAATATATTTTTTATATGTCCTTGATCATTAATACAGGAGTGTCAACATTATTTTGTACTATTAGACAGACAGACAGAAAGGCAAACAGCAGAATGGGCGTCTATATGCACAAATTCTTACCACACATGATGAACAGGTAGTCTGATTTTGACCATTGGCAACTTCCGGTAGCATATGAAGAGTAACTAAAAGGAAACAAAAATTCTCCTGCTGTATCTTTTAAAAACTGAACTGAGCAGGAGATTAAATAAAATTTTGTGAAAAATTCAAGCATGAAGGCAAACAGTGGCAATCTGACAGACTGTATATACTTTGCACATCACACTGGTAGATAGGCACACAGATAGAACGTTTTATGTTTTAGTAAGCGTTTTACGGAACTTGTAACACAATAAGTGACGAAAATTAGAGGTGTTACATGAGAGTAACAAACACAAAAATGAAGGAGGAGAGATAAGGACAATAGATGTTTGATAGGAGCAACGAAGGAACAAACCACACCAGAGAGTGCACCAACCACCTACTCACAGATAGAACAACAGAAAAACAAACAGACTGGCTCAGAGAGGAAACATACCCTGAGCATCATGTCGGAATACAGGCGGACCGAGGGATGGTAGTGACGGTTCAGCTGCTGCAGCTCCCACACACACTCGGTCTCCGCCCGGCAGTACAGCGGGTTCCTGTTCAGGGGGTCATAGTCGGCTGAGCGACCTGAAGAAACAAAGGACAATCGTCACATATCGCATGAAAGTAGGTATTTTACTTCCACACTCAAATAAGTAAAAATGACCAAATATCCAACAGGTACAGAGTCAAACCCCCCCCCCCCCCCCCCCCCCCCCCCAAAGAAGAAGAAAAAAAATATTTTAAAAATATTTTTTTTTTAAAGCTAAATGGTTTTTATAGTAACTGCACCAATCTGTTTTTTAAGTTTTAGTAGAGGTTTTAAGGCGCTCGCAACTGCATAAGGTCATATGAGCGCCAGAAGATTAGAGGTGTTACAAGAGACTAACAAACATAAAAAAGAAGAAGGACGATAGATGTTTGATAGGAAAGAAGAAGCAAACCACACCAGAGCACCCGCAAACCACCCATACCAATCTGTGATTCATAGAACTATCATAGAGATATCTTAGTCTTAAAGTAATTTTATCTACGAACAGGACAGTTTGATCCTCTAGTCATAACATGAAGGATATCTTTCATATGCTGCAATGGTTTGAAAGATCGTCCTTGTCAAACAATTCCTTTCTTTCAGTGCGAGCGCGGAAGAGAAACAATCATCAACTCACCTTTACCACCATAATTGACTCGATGAATCCAAGAGCTTGGCCCCTGCTGTTTCTCTTTGTCTTTCTGCTGTGTCTGTCCATCATCTGCTTCTCCCTTGCTTTCCTCTTCCTCTCCATTCTCCTTGTTCGTCTCCCCTGTTCCATTCACAACTGCTTCCTCCTCATCCGGGGCTGGAAGATCTACAAACTTTTCCTCCTCATCATCCTCATCCTCCCAAACACCCTGAAGGAAGAATTGAAGAATTACTGATTTTAAAAAAAGAGAGATAAGAGACCTCTTTCTTTAACCTATGAAATCGATTTCTAGGAGTAAACCTTCAGCATTGAGACATGTGGTATCAGTAGTTCAAGCAGGAGAGTGGGGCATGTCATGTTGCACTAGCAGAGGAATTTTAGCTGATGCAGTTCCCCCCCCCTCCCCTCGAGACCTATCCCGAAGAGGTCACAGGGTCATCTCACTAACACAACTTCAGTTGGGCTGGTTTTAAATTGTCTGAGCTTTTCAACATATTTCTACTTTGAGGTGTAATGAGGTATTCAAAGTTTTTATAATTTCAAACACTCGGGACATGAAATTTTGTTTTTAATACTCAAAAAAAGAATGGAAATGTTAGCTTCTGAATTATTTCGTACTCCACTCTTGAAATTGGTCATGTTACATGATGACAGGTTTTAGAAGATCAGAACAAAAATCAATATTAAAACAACGCCCAGACAAAGATTGCTTTAATTTGATCATATGAATAGTAGGACATACATGCAAATTACATCCTTTAGGAAAATAAAATGCCACACTTTTGAACACTTATTCCTCATATTCAAAATGTGTCTGGCATTTTCTTTGATGCACTGTGATCACCTCACTTGATGTGGGGTAAATTGTTACAATCAATTAACCTAGATCTACCTTAAACATACACAATTAAGAATAAACTAACATCCTTCTTTTCAACATGAAAAATCACGAAATATTAGGACCCTGGTGGAACAGAAAAACAAGTGACAGTTTTCACTTTACCTTTGCTATGTGCTTGAAATCTATGAGACCAGGTTTTTCTTTCAAGATCTGAGGACAAAGAAAAAACAAAATTTAAAGCTCATCTATTAACAAGAGCAAGCAAGACCATAACGATTAACACATAGTTGATGAGAAATAAAACATTCAATAGAGAAAAGAAATGAAATATAGTGTGTGATGGTTAAGTAAACAGTAAGAGGAGTGCATGGCAACTTCACACAGAAAGATAAAGCAGTAGAACAACATGGAACATTAGTTCATTAATAATACATTTACAAGGAGCTTGGTATAACAGTACTTATAGGCTGGTGTTGTTGTCAAGAGGTAATACATTTCTTGAAAGCCCAGTAGGCTTACTTTATGCATTATAAAAAGAATTGGCACCATCAGAGCATCGTATTTTATCCCTCTTATTTAAGCAGCAGTGAATGGGCCACTGTAAAAAAGCAAGATCTGCTTGCTTGCTTCCCCCCCCCCCCCCCCATCCCCGGGGAAAAAAACCACAACAACAACCCCCCCCCCCCATAAAAAACCCACCCACCACAGAAAGCAGCACTTTGCTGATAGCCAGACAGAGATAAAATGATTGAAGCTTTGGAGTTATTAATCCTAACTCTGGCAAGTGGTTTCAACAAGAATGGCAGGGCTAATCAGCCAAAATGTGCACATGCTTTACAAATCAAATTTATGGACTTGCATCAAATAAAAACCCTACAAAAGTATATATTTTCTGAAAGATAATTGAATGAACTTTCATATTTTGCCTTTGAACATATGATTTGATTTAATTTACAAGGGGTTATGTAACTTTAAAATCCAAGATGGCTGGGAAAAAAAATTATATGCTCATTAGCATATTCACCAATCTAATGTATTTCATGTTATAAAAAATGTGAGATAGCAGAAACATGGGTTTTTCTATTACCTTTCAGAAAATGTATAGTTTTATAGGTTGAGAAGAACAGGTAATAAGTTATGACTGTTTCAATTTGTCATGTGGTCTGTTTCGAGTGCAGCTGATACTTGCTACTTTCATACCATACTCAACATAAAAACACTGTAAGTACAACCATGTGGTTTTCAGCAATCTGCTGGTAGACTGTAATAATTAGTATAGCAAAAGGAACCTACTTTACTCTATGGCTCTCCTTTTTCTACCCCTATTAGACTCCCAAAGGTAGTAGAATCTAGTGTTCCATTTGAAGAGAAGTTGGGGCAGGATGAGAACTGGTATCCCCTGGTATCCCCATTGTCTGTCAGATCTAATCCCAATTCTTGACTGAACACCAATAAATCCACCACTAACCGTGTCTGAATTACTTTCCCTAGTCAATTCACTTTCAAATGTATCCAAAAAAGATCGATTTTTGGCCATTTTAGACCCACATGAGTAGCACAAGTGATAGATCTACACTGGCATTAGTGGCTTGTGGCCTGATCAACAAGCTTTCAAAACATCTCTCTGTTTTGAAAGCAAAATACTCTTCTCTTAAGCCAGAATGGTAGAAATATTCTGATTGGTTGGAGGTTAACCTTTTAGCCAATCAGAAATCACTTTAAGAAGCCCCAAATATTTAGTTGGAAGGCAGAAGCAGCAGTTTACTATATGGTCCTATGAGATCGGCCCTGCCAGTTTCATGGCAGGAAATGGAAATGGGCCGATCTAATCGGCCCTTGCCAGAGTTAGGGTTAAACAATAACAATCTCAACAAACTCAAAAAAATTTCCTGTCTCGAAAAATGACCCCCCCAAAAAAGGTGCGAAGAGTCGTGTGCTCACCTGTGAGAGAAGGATGAGGACACCGCAGATGACCTGTGGGGGCTGCTGTGAGTACACCTGGAGGATTCTCTTGATGAAAGCCTGAGAGGGTTGGGGGGGGGGGGGGGGGGGAAGAAGATTTGCAATAATTTATGTTAAAAACGTTACACACATCAATGAACACAAACAAGATCAATCAGGACCAGGGTTGATTCGATCGCTCTTGTCACGATGAACCCAGGCTTTTTAATATTACTTTATTTTGATAGGTCTTAATAGCAATAGGGAAAAAAACGTGGAACTATGACAAGAAAAGGCTAACCTAAATAATCAATGCAACTTACTTGCAAGCAGAAATCAGATGCGGTTTAAAAATAATGAAGGAAGCACTAGCAAAAAAAACAAAACCATTGACTATCCTATGTTGTTTCAAGTAATCTAGATTTTTCGTTAATGCTAGTTCCTTTCTTTTTCATTCATCCTCAGTATGTCAAGAAGAAAAAAAAAAAAGAACTGTTAAATGTAAAACCAGAAATACTTTGAACAACCATTACGTTCTGAGATTATTATTATAAGAAGAACACAAAAACAGAGAACCACTAGTTACACAGTGGACAAAAAGCTAATTGTAGTGTACCTTAATCCTCCTGTCCACCAGGTCCCTCTTCAGACTTTTGAACAGCAGGTTCATGAAGATGGCTTGCTTGGAGGAGTTTTTCAGGGCTGGGTCTCCGAGTTTACGGTACAGGCTCATGTAGTACCTGTCGGACACACTGGTGCTGGGGACAGACATAAGGCCAGATGGTAAAGAAAAGTCCTTACCCATTTTGCAGTATAATAAAAGAAAATTTCAAAAGACCATATCTCAGAATTGATGCCCACCTTCAAAAACTAAGGTAGAGTCTGAGAATCCGTGAAATTCAAAAATTCTCTAATTCAAATGGACCTGCACTGTTATTCAATGTGTTACTAAGCTAAAGGTGGGATGATAGTTCGAGAGAGAAGGATGATAAGAACAGAAGTATCTATCATGTAGATATTACTAATAATAATAAATAGCATTTGTGTAGCGCATATCCCAGCTCAATAGCAAGCTCTATGAGCTTAATACCATATTATATTACCCCAGCAGCTCATAGAACACTCAGATACATTCTCAGCTTTCTGGGAAGCATAAAGAGCAAGCAGCTGATTAAGCGCTCAAACACTAACAAACTGACAAGAACACTGTCTATAGCTGGGTACCTCTTTCCACCTGGGTGAAGTGAGAAAATTAGGGTAAAGCGCCTTTCCCAAGGACACAATGTCGGGCTCCCAGCGGGATTCGAACCCATGCCTTTACTGTCTGAGAGTCTGACAGCCTAACCACTAGGTCATTGAAGCCCCTGTTTAAGTGAAGAGACATCTACAAGTAACACACAGCAACCCCTCAAAACCCACAACAGCCCCCAGCCACCCCCTCACCTGCTGTCCGTGACCTGGTAGAGCAGCATGAGGGCCTGTACCCCGGTGTGGAAGCCCACCTGTGGGATGATGCGGTACACGGCATTCATCTGCTGGGACAACTCCTCTTTTTCACCTGAGATTTCAAAATCAAAATGACAGAGCAATTCAGAATGACAGAGCCATAAACACATTTCTTTTTTTCTCTTAAAAAAAAAAAAATTAGTAAAAGAATCCTTAATGAAAGATATTAAGGTCACTGAGGTCAGTCCAGAAGTTTGATGTTACTCTTGAAGTTTAACAGGACACAGCAAAAAGCAAGGTTAGGACTTGCTCCCTATTATAAAATGGAGAGGTTGACAATAAGTGAGCTTGAGAAGCAACAACCAGATGTTTAAATGACGGCAGGTATGCTTAAGACAAGACCCCCCAAAAAAAGGAAGTCAGTAACCAAAGAAAAGAACAAAGCTTCCAAGAAGTGTTTCTGCATTTGCTTCAGCGAAAAGAATAAGGAAGTTTTTACCTTTGGCAAAGACATAAGCTCGATTCACTCCAGTCAGCAGGGCACTCATCATTTTGTTGTCCACCTCACCTTTCTGAAGGTACATCTATAGATAAAGAAAGGATGAGCTGTCATTGTGGGACAAGCATGACTGGTTTCTATGGTTTCTGTTCTTAATTCATATTATGTGAGACAAAAAAAAGCTTGTCTATCAAATTCTATCTCCTATAAAACACATGCCTTCATTAAATCTGGTTATAAATTTATAAAATAGCTGCAATACAAAAATAGCTTTCCAGTCATCCAAAGTAAATGCAATTCTAGTTTTTGGGCATATTACACTAAGTTACTGACTGGCCTTGTGTAAGTCAGGGAGACACACAATTTTGCAATTTAAACATCTACATATATAAAATACATTAAAAATTCACACTCTCAAACTGTCGCCTAAATGTTTACAAATCATCAAAGACAAGTTGAGCAATAACATGAGAACACAAAGACAGAAAATTTGATACAAAGAGACAGAGCAAAGACAAATACGACAACACAAATCATTTCATTTCACCTGGAAAAAGTAGAAATAGATGCTGATGAGTTCCGAGGCCAAGGCAGATCGGCTCTGATTCAGCCTCAGTTGACTCAGGAAGCAGATGGCGTAGTACCTGGGGAGGACCCATGCAAGTTGTCAACAAAATACCAAGCAGTAGCATTAAAATAGTTGTATTATATTCATTAGCACATCTAATTTAAGGCAGCATATCGCGACCTCTGTGCTTTCTTGTCATATCTCCATTTTTAGTAACAGTGAAAACAGTAGTTCATATCAAAGAGAGCTTAAGAAGAGTCACATTTTCACTGATTAAAGGAAATTGAGATATGACAAGAAAGCACTGAGGTTACAATATAGTAATAAGACAAATCGAAATGAGGACAAACAAAAATATAAATTACAATATACACGGTGCTATTGTAATGTACAAAATACAAAAGGAGAGAAATGCAACGTGACCGTTTGTACAGGTGATTGTCTTAGACAGGTGGCCATCTTACACTGCGGCACTGTACATGCAATGTACAAAATATGCAAGGAAAGAAATGTAAAGTGGCTGTTTGTACAGGTGATTGTCTTATACGGATGGTTATAAGAGCAGGTTTGAATGTATCAATATTATCATGACTACTCACTGTGCTCGCGAGGAGACATTGGCTCTGTGTAGCAGTTGCTTCACCTCACGCACAATGACCTGTATCATGTTTGGGTGTTCCTCCACTGAAAGGAGAGAGAAAAATAACAAACATCAGTAGAGAAAGGAGCCAAACTCACTTTGGGTTGAGAGAAAAGTGGGGAAAAATCATTTAGTAATAAGTCAAAAGGAAACTTAGCTCAAGAAAAAGGAATTCTATAATAGTACAAAACAACAAAAAAAAACAACAACTGCTTTTTACATTTGGCTTTGAATTTCTCAATGTAATAATATCTCTATGGAGTAAAAAATAAACATATGTAAAGGTGTATAGTATATACACTTTTGTGGATCATTTCATGGCTTCATTCTCCAGTGCTAAAGCCACATCATTAACAGTAGCCAGATGATACTGGTCTCTTTTCTTATGCAAAAAGATTAAGGACTCTGGGGGGTCTAATGTTATAAGAACTCTTTTTTTAAACATTACAATAAAGGAGAACTAAAAACCCAAAGAAAGAGGGTGATCACATTTTTAAAAAGCAGAAAATGGCAAAGCTGGGGATTTCCACATAGTGGTGCCAGAATAATCACAAAATGTCGTGAAAGGATGGCACTGAAACCAAAACATTTAAAGCAACAACAAAAAAATTGGAAAAGAAGAGAGGTCTTGGTACAGCGCACCAAAGAACCACAGGAACTGAAAGCAGGAATTCACCCGATATGCTAATCCTACATCTACTTCTAAAAGACTAAGACATACCCAATTTTGTCAGCAGATACATCGTCTTGGACTTGATAGCAGGATCTCCTAGTTTGTTTACCAACATTGGTAGTAGGACCTGAAAGACAGAAAGTTCATCAAATAAACTTTATTATCCCAATTTCTCTACACTTGAATAGTCTAAAAAAACCGGAACTATATATATAATCCTGGTCTTTTCTCGTCAATCATCTATTCAAGTTCAGTAAGTAACTGATTCAGGTCTACCTCTGCCACTTTTGCCTTCTATTTTCCCAGTGAGTGCATTCCAACATAAGGAAGTGTAACCACTAAGCAGTCATCCATTAACAAATCATACAAGTTGAAGCTTTACATCTTTTAACAAACAAACAAAATCACCCCAGAGGCAGGGCTTTCCCCCAGATATATATTTCTTACAGAGCGGGGATGGGATACAAACAATGTAACAAATGTCCAGACAAAAAAACAAACTTAGACAGTTGTCCATAAAAAAGATCAATCTTATCAATTAAGCCAATTATATATTACACTTGAATTACAATAGATATTAATCATTTATGTTCAGAGTTACACCTACTTATCAGTCTCACTCGTCACAGGTGTTACTAATACCTACTTATCAGTCTCACTCGTCACAGGTGTTACTAAGAAATGCTGCAAGGACTATTTCTGGTCAAAACTGATGACGTATAACGCTACTCACTGAAACCCAATATTCAAGTCAGCTGTTTCATCTAACAGCGTATATAAGCAAAACAAATAAAAAAAACCAAAAAAAACTAAACACATGTGGCCAAATGGTAGTATCTCATCAGTGGAATGCAGCACTTGATTTAAAATGTTCTCTAATTTAAAAAAAATACATTTACAAATAAAATAAAACTTTCAATGAATCCCCAATATGGGCAAATTTGGTTAGCAATTTGGCAAGTGCAATGCATGTATACAGTAATTCATCTAGATCACATCATACACAGTACAATACCACATCAATACAGATTTCACAAGCATAAAATTGCTGGTTGCCAGGGTGCAGTGCCTTGTGTTCCGGCTAAGGTGATCATGTCTTATACATTTTATTTGACTTGAGGTTATACTTGCTCTACAGGAAAAACTGTTATCTCGTTTCTTTATTCAGTAATAATCAACACTTCTGCAATGGGTACCAGCATGAGCAAATTCAAATACAGATTTCATCTGTTTATTCTTTCGATGGCATAAGTGTTTATATAAGCGACACCATGATTTTGAACAAAGATTTAAATTTCAGAGTCGTTTTTTTTCCATAAAATAAACAATAAACAAAGTTGCATGTTGCGACTCACATTTTCTTGCTCTGGTTTGCTGGACAGTAACACATGAATTGTAGCTGGAAGAGACCAATGGTAATAAGAATTTACAAATGCTCCTAAAACAAATCTGTAGTAAAAAGGCATTGTCTGAATTTTTTAGGTAAAGTTCTAAGCACAAAATTAAAGTAGAAGCTCTATCACAGCTTCCAGTACCATAAACATGTTAACACTCTTGCCATAAAGACAAGACATGAAGAATAGCATATATACATATATTAAGTGTGACATGTGCAAAACAATAATATATATAATCTGTTGTTTAAAATTATAAAATTATAAACAACTAAAAATGATAAGTAGTTCTAACATTACATGCCTTAATGAATTATGTGTCAAGACAAAGTTGTCAACACTACTGTAAAAGACAGCAAAACATAATTTCGCAAAGTAAAACTTCAATCATTCTCGGAACAACAATTTTCATAAAAATTCTTATGTCGAGGAAATATGTGAGTTTAATGCTAGAGATCACAAACTGTCCTATTCCACAGACAAGCTCCAAAGATATTTAAGCAAAGTCCTCAGATCTTACCTACTGCTTTTTCTTTTGTGGCTTGTAATGTATCAAAAGACAAGTCCTGCAAAAAGAATAGTACAACCAAATTATTCTCATTATCATCATCAATGCAGAATCTTTTTTAATAAACTTTACTCAGAATCAAAAATCATACTTTTAAGCTACAAACACTAAGACAGAGGGAGATGTCCCAAAATATGATTTCAGGCACAAAGGAGGCTGTTTATACTGGGATGGTAAAGTAGTTACAGCTGTTACTACAGTAGACTTTGTATGCTCTTCCACATGATGCAAGGTTAAAATTGGTAGGTCTTAAACAATTGTCTTTTGTGAGTGTAAACTTAAAAAAGAACATTTGCCGTACTTATCTGGGTGAGTACTGATGCAGGGTTTTTTTTTCATGAAAGCTTCATAAAAGACACAACTTAAAAGCAGAAAAGGTAAATAACATCCCTAAGTCATCTGAAGATGTGTTAACTTTGCAACCAGAAATGAAACCTGGTAGGAAATTCCACATTGTTTTCGCTTATTCCCTCATAAAAATCATGCTTTAAAAATGTTCATTCTTAACAAAACTTGATTAATACACAAAAACTGAACTTTTTGAGAGAAACTGTATGAATAAATTTATTCAGAGCACTCACACAACCAAGTAGTGTAAATACTTACCCCAAGAGTTTTGATGAACTGGGCGTATTTCTTCTTTAGCAGAGCCTCAAAGTGCCACATGAGCAACAGTTTGTCCCTCTGGTCTATGTTATTGCTGGTGATTTCACTCAGTTCACTCAATGGATTCTGGGAACCCACACAGACAGAATTTCTTTAAAATGATGTTACCAACACAGGTTGTCAGATCACAGTATGAGGGTCTCTATAAAAGTAGTCTATGTTCAAGGGGCCATAAGAACAGAGCGGGTTATTCCAAAAACACACATACGAATAAATATTGAGAATAGAAATAGAAAGAAGAAGAAAAAGAAGACTGTCTGATAAAAAATTGAAGGACAAACCACCACAATCTAGCAGACTTGATTTGCACAACTCAGAAAACACAACAGACTGAGGGTTGATCACAAAGAAATCTACAACATACCAAAGCAACCTAACTTTGAGACAATAAGGCATACGATAAAAAAAATATATGATTACTTCAAAGTAACAGAACTTTGACACAATAAGGGACACAATGGAAAAATAAGCAAATGACTATTTCATACGACCAACTTAAAAAAACAAAAAAACTTAGTATTTCCTCTGGATACACATCTGAACGCACATGATCAGACATGCATACGTGGCAAAGCAATTTATATTTTTCACTCCCCCATACTCTAACTGACAAAACTTGTTTCCAAAAAATAAAAGGATTTATTTCTTATCATGCCCACATTACCTGTTCAAATGGCCTCAGTTTCCTGTCATCTGGCAACAAGCCCGTCAAAAACAAATCACGTAAAGTATCTGAAAAGGGAGTCAAATATTTAAAAACATGCTCATGGAAAGTATCTGAAAAAGAAGTAAAACATTTAAATACAAAATATCTGATTGCACAATTTCATCGAGCACGGCTTACCAACTTTGCAAAACCCAATCAGAGACACCCATCGTTATAATATCAGAATTACAAAACAAAGAACAAAATAACATCAACTGGGAGAGGTTGTATTGCAATATATGCGAAATGGCTCTCAAATTCTGGATCGCTAAATTCAGAATAGTCCAGGAAAATTCAGGACAGTTGACAAGCTTGTCAAACATACTACAGAACGAAATTGCTCTGTCTTGTACCTGATTCACAACAGACAAGACTCCATTTCATAAAGAGAACTTCTTAGACGCTGCCCAGAGGCCACAGTTCACAAAACTTACTTATTCAGCTATTCTACCTCAAGTCTTATTAAAGAAAAAGCACATCGCAAAATTTATTTCTCACATCAACAGCAAAGAGATGAAGAATTACAAACTGAAAAAACACAACCATACTTCACTGCTTTATTTCATTTTACAAGAAATATCAAAATCACTAAAGACTTCTGCCAGATGAAAATTAGCAGGTATGCAGTCTGTAAGTAACATTATTTTGTTTAGCATAGCAAAAATGAAAACAAGCGATATCTTTCAGACAAAATTGCCAAAGCACAAACCATAGTGCATTGAGGAAAAAAAAATATTAGATTTTGTTTATCTAGTACATGGAACTGCTAAAATAAATTCAATAAAAATGAACGTGCCCACATGACAGTGTTGCACTAGGTTCAATAGAAAAAGACCCACATTTTCACTTTGAGGGAACATAACCAACAGTCTCAAAAACTTACCAAGAGTTTGTGTTGGTGGCCTAGTGGTTAAGCAACTGGACTCGTAATCGTGAGGTTTTGGGTTCGGGGGTTTGAGCAGTGGGCCCGACATTGTGTTCTTGGGAACGGCACTTTACACGAAATTTCCTCACTTCACCCAGGTGGGAATGGGCACCCGACCATAGACAGCGAAAGATCTTGTCAGTATGTTAGTGTTTTAGCGCCTATAAATGGCTGCTTGCACTGTATGCTTCCCAGAAAGTTGAGGTTGTTTCAAAATGCTCTCAGGGGTGAAAATGGTATGGGTTTAATGCCCCTATCAACACTATTAGGTTATTTAAGGGGCAGGACCTCCTAGTTTAACGTCCGTCTCCGATAGGACCGTGCCAAGTGGGAAGTTCGTGTAAAGTGCCTTTCCCAAGGACACAACGTTGGACCGAGCTGAGGCTCAAACCCCTGAACCCACAATATCACGATTACGAGTTCGGTAGCCTAACCACTAGCTCTCAGGGGTAATAGTATAGATTGTGAAGCGCATAGAGCTTGCTGTTGAGCGGGGAATTGCGCTATACAAATGCTATCTATTTTCTTCTTCTGTAGAAAAGTACTGGTACTCTCTCTCTCTCTCTCTTCTGGCACTGTGGCGTCATAAGTGGCCAGCAATGCCGACAGCATAGAGAAACTTTACACTCTCTCGGGGGTCCTTAAAAAGTGCTGAACGTTGGTCACTGGAAAGTCCTAACTGATACTCTCATAATATAAGCCCTGTAGCCAGCACAGACTTACCAACAGCCATCATGGACTCTCTCCTGCCCTTCTTCCCTGACATAGTGCCCAAAGTGTCCACACTGCCTAAATTGTGCAAGGGCGACTCCTGAACCAGCAGAGTCAGGGCCGCCATTTTGTCGGTGAGGGTGCCAGATGAGAGGACAGTCTTCAGCCAGTGGGCCTCGGACCTCTTGGAACTCTCTCGCTCTGGACAAAAAAAGGAGACAAAACACCTTGTCAGAGAATAACAATATTCTCACCAAACGACTAACGCAACACAAAACTAAAAAAAACGTCACGCAAGTTAGAAGTATCAACTCCTGTCTATGAAGGAGTAAAGAAAAGATGTCTAAAGCTTTTCAAAATATGCCTGTGGTTTGATATACAATTCAATTTGGTGGATGAACATTTGAACTCTCCTGCCGACCTTGATGCACAACTTAAAGAGGGCTTCTAACTGAGATCAAACAGTGGGGGAAATGAACCGTCAAACAAAAATTCAATAAAAATGAACATGCCCACATGATAGTGTTGCACTAGAATCAAAAGAAAAAGACCTGCATTTCCACTTTGAGGGCACATAACCAACAGTCTCAAAAACTTATCAAGAGTATCCTTGAATGAGCTGAACTTACGTTTGGTGTAAAGGGAGATCTCATCAGTCAGTAGCCTTTGGGCTAACTTTTCAGCCTCACTGACTAATTTTGCATCTGGAAGACTTGTAACCTGGGAAGGCTGCAGTAATGAAAAGGAAGACTAAATACATATCACTGATAAAGAACGAATTTACAAAAAAATACATGAATAGATAACTGATGTGTCTTGTTGGTGAAAGTACAAGTAGGCCTATTATAAGCCACAACAAGATAAAAATTTAGAAATTTCAAATCTGGATGAAGTTCTTGGTCCCTGCTAAAGACACAAGAGTGAGAGGAGAAGAAAAACAAGGAGAATCAAGAAAAAGAAAAAAAAAGAATGAAACCAACTCTTACGATTTCAGCGGCACAGTCGTATCAGTCAGTTACTTGGAAACCTACAATTCATTAATGTGAAAGCAACAATAAGAAGCATAAATTCAACTCCTGAGCTAAGCACAAGAAGAAAAAGATGGAACCTGATCCCTTACACTCCAATTACATCACACGTCAATCCACGAAATGGTACTTCAGGGTAAATGAATGAGTTGACTTTTCTTCATTTAGATTCTATAATAAACTTTCCCAAGTAGCACATCATTTTAGTACACAGAAGCAAAGCTTGAATAATAAAACTGAAAAATTCAACTTTAGATAAATCTGCACGTTTAAATTTACACAGAAACTAAATAAGGACAGTTTTCAACTCAAAACATTGATAACAATACTCTGAATCAAATTACACCAATGGAGATTTTAATCCTATCTGTACGTCATGTTTTACTATCGTACCCATATGATGCGGGGAACTTGGTGCCACCACTTCCCATAGAGGAAATTTGCTCGTTAATCCGAATGCTTAGTATAGCAGTCTGTCAAAATGATTTTTTGGGGAAATACTGAAAGTTTCAAAGAAATCTTTGTACTAGAAGTATTCTAAATGTGAAGAATACAACCCTGGGGGTACAAAATGATCCTAGGGTGTACGGGTAGGGTTAACCAGTACTTTCTAGTAGTACACCTGTACTTTCAAAACAAAACCTTCGTTCGAATGAATCATTCAAATTGAAGAACACCCTTAAAACCATCACTAATTTTATGCCTGTAAAACTTGGTAAAGAAAACATTGGGCTATAAATATTCAGAGCCACAGTTTTTAAAAGTCAAATATGTGAAACATTGAACAGTCATCAGTGGTCTTCATCGTTTGCCAACACACAACTAAATGTAAGTCTAAAAACTTGGAGGAAAAAACAGTTGCAGACCTGTTCTTCTCTCCACATTTCTCCTGTCTTCAGCAACAAGTACTTTCTTGATTTGTATGCTTGTAAGTACTTCAAAGATGAGGCAGAGCTTTTAACCACTGGACTCTTCATGCCATTTTTTTCTGAAGTAGGAATCTTCTTGTTGCTAGCAGCATCATTTTGCTTTGGAGTCTTAGGAAGCTTTTCAGTCTCTCCATTGGCTTTACTTGATCCAGCTGCTCCTTTCTTCTCTTTCTCACTGCCAGCAGGAAACGGTCGGTGTTTCACCACTCCAAGTTTGTCTAGAAAGCTTGAAATCTGGGATTGGGGGGGGGGGGGGGGGGGGGAGATACAAACAATAAAAATATAAAAATGCAGCTGACAGACACTAATTCACAAAAAAAGAAGAGATAAAACATCAACTTGGAAAATAATGTACAACCGTATCAGCACAGTAGACAAATAGATATATTTCTTGCTTATCTCTTGACTCTCTTACTTTCTACAGTTGACAATGTTTCTTAATATAAAACAAAAAGGAATAACAAAGAATTTTCATTACAACCAAGTACTGTACCAACAGTTCTTCATAATTATTTAAAATGACAGGACAAAATTATAACCAATGGAACCCTCCTGTCCTTACAACTTGAAGGCAATTATATCAAACAAAGAGTAGGGGTTCTTGTGGTCAAGAGGTTACGTTTGCCTCTCTTTCAATAATTCCCAGGTTCGAATCCAGAGAGCGACGGAAATTTTTTTCTTTAAAAATTTCTCCCTTCACATCCTTTTCTGCTCTCTGTCAATGTTCGACCATCGGCCTTTGTCTCCACTTTCTGCCCTCCTCCCCTCACCTCCTTTGCCCCTTCCTCTGGGATACTGACTCTTTCTGCAGCCAATCCTTGACTCCTTATTAGTACTGGTTTTCAGCCACACCCCTGATCTTATGTTAGGTAAGATTCAACACCTAGACTTTAGATAAGGGCGAAAAATGTCGGAAGTCCTGTGTGCAAGCTGCCCTTGGCAGTCCTAAAATCGATAAGAGTAAGCTTCAGCCGCCACTCGGGCAAAATTCAAAATTCCTACCAAACTGAAAATGTTAAATGTGTCCTGCGCACTCGTATGACCTTTTATGCAGCTGTGTGCACCTTAAAACACTTACCCCCCCAAAAAAGAAAGAAAAAATAAAACATTGAGTGAAGGCAGGAAGACACAGGAGTGTTCCTTTGACTGAAGGAGTATCATTACAAACCGAGTTACCTCAGCAGAATCTATGTCATCTCCATCCGGGACTACATCCATGTCAGAATCTCCCTCACTGCCAACATCAATGCCCTGAAGCAGCACTTTATCTTTCTGAAAAAAAAAATATGCAAGTTTCAAAATGATTTATAAATGTTGAGCCCCTCAGCTGATTAAAAAAGAACTTGGCAACACTTGATAGAAGAAAGCCTCTCCATAATAAGAGAGACGAGAAAGCAAAAAGTAAAATGTACACTTAGGTCTTGCTCAGAATCTATCAATTCCTCTTAAAAGATATTCTGTGAGGCCCAGCATTATAACCAGCTAGCTACACTTTTCATTCTACAATGAAGAGGGAGGACAGCAGTACTATCCACAAAAAGCCACAACAAATCAAAGACCTTGACCTTATATATGACTGTTATATTTCTACTTTTTACAGACTCCTAATGACTAATGAAATGCCAACCATTCTGAAACTGCTCTGGGCAGGCATAGGCTACAGTGCACCCCAAAGAACTTGACAAAAAATGTAGGCCTAGGCCCAGGCCAATCTTTGGGTCTACAAATTTGAAGAGAGTTTAAAAATAGCCTGCAGGCCTAATTGTAAATTTCTAAAACTAAAAACTGTGGTCTGAAATAGAATTTCTTATAGGCCCCTATATATAGCCTACCCTACACAAGTACGCATGTCTTAAAAACTTAAAAAGCTACCTCTGGTAGTCAATAGAGTGAACCATGAGGTGAAATTAGTCTCTTGAATAGGGCCTGAAAAGAGAGTTTCTACTGCTATTATACAAGATCCAAAAAGTAACAATAAAACAAGTCAATTGTATTGACTAATTCAGTGTATGTAGGACCAGACTAGGAGAATTGGAAACTGGAAAGGCTGCAGCTTACACTGTCTCTAAAAAAAAAGGAGATGACTGTGACAGACAAAAAAAATGAAATGTAGGCTATCCTGGAAGTGACAAAGTGGCCAACATAATACTGGACATACAACCACTGTTGAGAGAGTGGCTGAGGCCTGACAATCTGCTTTAAAAAGACAATACGTTATACATGGACATGAGAATGATGAGGAATCATCAGGTTATTGGGGGTGCCCACATACACGATTGGATCGGGTCGATCTGGTAGTTGGGGCTAGCTAAATGGAGGCCGCAAAGTGGCTATCGTGGCACAAACCGATTGACTCAGTCAGTGACCTACAAAAACAAATGTGTTTGTTTTAAGGCAAGGCCTGCGAAGCGCGCGATCAGGTGGTTTGCAGCCAGTCACAAGGGCAAGGCTGAGTCACGTGTCAATGTTTACACTCAAAATCCAGTGGTGCCCTCTTTAAAAAAAGTGCAGTCTTTGCAAACAGAGTTACCCTACTCGTGCGACGAAGAACTAAAGCGAAACTAAGAAACTGTGCTTTTCCTATACTTCTTCTGAAGAAACGAAAGAGAGTTGCAACAAGGCCAGGGACTGCAGCACCATCTGAACCAGTTCACTTTTTGACCGAGTGAACTAGAGCTATCTTCTTATAATGACTTATGAAAGATCTTTGATTAGCCTATAGAAAGTTGTCAATGTAACTATTGTAACCAGGCTTACTTTACTTCCAGGTCATCGGGTACAATTGCGTTGCGGTGGGGTTGTTACGTTGTAGTGTGCACTGTTTACGGCATTACTAGATTAGTGAAGGAAGTGGCAATTCTCATCCGGGGTGAGAATAGAAAAACGATCTACCTCTCACCCTGGGTGAGACTTGCCAGCGTAGGCTATTCTCACCCGGTGCGAAACAAGACCTGCTTTTACTCATTTTGGAATACTGTCTATCGGTGTGGATGATCAAATTGATAAAAGCCAAGAAAAAATTACGTTATAGCACAAAAGTAAGCTAATTTGATCGTCTTCCAAGATGCTATGGCTATTTCACTGTTCGAATCGAGCCGAACTACGCGGGTCGCCATTTTGTTTTGCCCGGAAGTTCTCGCAAGATCTACTCCTCCCCCCTCTCTCTCTCTCTGTCTCTTTCTGAATACTGTCTATCGGTGTGGACGATCAAATTGACCAAAACAAAGTTAAAAAATGATATTAAAACACAAAAGTAAATTAATTTGGTTGCCTACAAAGATGCTACGGCTATTTAACTTTTCGAATCGAGCCGAGCTACGCGGGTCGCCATTTTATTTTGACCGGAAGTTCTCGCGCTACTCCTCTCTCTCTCCACTGCCCACAGACAAAATTGTACGCTTTTACTTTTAGTAGGCTACAGTTGTAATGGAACGTTTGTTCACGGCACAGAATTCTACAATTTTTCTGTTATCACAGTGTAGAATTCTGTGGTTTAGGGTGAACGCAAAATTTTTTGGCCTAGATCTAGGCTATAACGTTGAACGCGCATCGGGTGAGAATAGCCAAAAGACTCGCCTGCACTATTCTCATCCTGGGTGAGAATAGAGGTGGCCTTAGTCTTAGTGAAACCACCAGAAAACTATCCGACCCGATCAGCTCTTGCTAGTGAGCACCCCCTAGATCTATTATCTATCAGGATGATGATTTAGACTTTAGATCTAGATTTCTAGATCTAAAATCTAGATCTAGATCTAGATTCTAGCCAGGATTCAGGCCATTGCCATCATCAGGCATGGCCCCATCATCACAGCATCGCCCCGGACAGACAGTAGTGTAGAAGAGAACAATTAATTCGTAATTTTGAGACTCCTCTGATAAATTTACCGGTTCCATCAAATCGTCTATAGGGACTGCTTCTTCGTCTTGAGAATCAAGCATTTTCTTTTTTACGCGCTTAGCTTTTTTCTCCGTATTCTTTTTCGGTTTCATCTTCGACTTGTGAGACGTCGGCTGAGTTGATGCCATGTTGTTTCGAGGATTTTTCACCAGAGTTACCTTTCCCTTGTTTAGAATCATTGGTGCGTTCACTAGTGCTTGGAACGTTTTCCAGGGTTGTTTTTTTGAATTTGTATCCATCAGTCCGGTAAAAACATTGATCTAAGAACTAGAAAATAATAGATATTTTAGTAATGATCATTTTATATAAATATTGAATTTTATCAAGGAAATTCAGATTTGAAACTACTATTAAATGTAAAAGATAGAAAATTATCACCCGAAGAATTCGTTCATTCAACTAAAGAACACCCGTGAGGCTTGACTTGCTGACCGACCTTGAAGGCCAAGGTGACGATACAGTTGAACCCCCTCAACTCAGAATCCTTCAGCCTGCTGACTGGCCTTGAGTGTGAAGCGGTGGTATTGAGATCAGCCGGCCAGGAACTTCTTCTCTCCGTTGGTAGCTAATAGCTATTTTTTCCTTTACAAGATGGCCAAACCACAGCAAGATGCTGATAGGCGTAGGCAAATTAGTATCAGAGGAATCGCCCCTGTTGAGAATGTTGCAACTATCAAGAAATCATTCAACAGACATCTTCACTACACACTTGTGAAGGACCGAAATGTTGCAACTCCGAGGGACTACTACTTTTCCCTGGCTTACACTGTCCGTGATCATTTGGTGTCTCGCTGGATTAGAACACAGCAGCATTACTATGAAATTGACCCTAAGGTAAGTAAGTGTAAACAAGTGTCTCTCCTTAGTGCACATTATTTTTGTAGCCTAATGTGGGTAATCAACAAGCCGACAAAATCCAAGGGTAAAGCAGACGGGAGTTTAGTGTGTGTATCAATGTTGACCCTGACCCCTCATTATCGTAACCGCTAACCCCTAACCTTAATAGAAGCCAACTATGCGATCGGTCTCGCACATTAATTCACTCTTTTCTGCATCAAGCTGCATAATTCTCCCCTCTTCCCCTTAAAAAATTCTGTTCCAAACTCAGACACAAGAAAAAAATTTTAATGCACACCTTGCCTTAGGCCTGGCAAGGAATTAGACTTTCTACTTAGTTTTATTTTCATTTTATGGTTTAGTAGCCCCAGCCTTCATCAGGCTTCTGGTGTTCAACCAGTGATATTAATGTCAATAATATTAGATCTATTAATTCCATATATATTAATGCAAGTGACTATTCTCTGGCGTCGCTTCGGTCAATAGATCGATGGCTATTCTCCGGCGTCACGTATAGTTGCACATGTTGCTTCTCCACAGTTTTCCACCTCGGCACGTTATAAGTTATGTCCATTACTGTTGCTGCTGAGTTCAGTGCCAGATGCGCCTTCCTGTACTTCTGGATGTGACTGAGAGTTGTTGGCGTTTCTGGTGCTGTCACCTCTGACACAGAAATTTTCTTCCGTCACTGGAGCTTTCATTTCACTTGACAAGAGTACTGTTGTGGCGGTGTGTCCACCTCTATGGTCAATCGCATTCTGAAAAAATGCCGACCCTGATGAGTGTTTGTGCAAGGCCATAACGTGCCGATAGGGGAGGTGGAAAACTGTTGAGAAGCGACATGATGTGCAACTATTACATGACGCCGGAGAATAACCATCGATCTATTGACTGGCGCTACGCCGGAGAAAAGCCACTTGATGACATGATGCTACACCGTCGAACCTGATCTAAGGGCCACTACCAATTTCCCCCCTGCATTGATTCATTTTTTAATTTAAACATATATTGACTTTATGTTTTAAATAGTTGTCCACCTGTAGTTTAAGACCACCACTTTTTCCTCGATAATGGATGGCCATTTTTAAATAGGCTGCTATTCAACTCTACTTATAGTATAGATCTGTATGAAAAGATAATTAATAATCTTCGGAAGTCATTTCTCCGTACACCCATTTTTACTGTCGCGAACTTAAAAGTTGAAGGCGAAGTTTAATAACTCAAATTAATGAGGCATCAAACTCAAAATGTGAGGCATCAAACTCAAAATGTGAGGCATCAAACTCAAAATGTGAGGCAAGTAGTGAAATCAGGCGCTCGTCAAAATTATAATAATGAAATCGTAGAAGAATGCATTTTTCCACCCACTGGGCATTTTGAAATTCTTTTTCTTTTTTTGGGCTCAACACCTTTTAGTTCCATGAAAAAATACATTTCCATGCTGCATGTGTGGATTTTACTGAAAAACATGATCAAAGGCACAAAAAATATAAATTTGCAGTCTCTCAAACTTTGGAAGTTGGTCAACAGTGGGAGGGGCCTACGCAACACGATTGGTTGGAGGGACTACCTTACAACAATGACAGGTGATTGGATTATGACGGCTCGCCCACAACGCCTGGGGCCAATGCACAATTTATGACAAAACGTAATAGAGTCACTATGGTGGCCATCTAAGACAGGTGTTATTGGTTAGTGTGATCTATGGGGTTGTGTCTTAAAGTATGGCGGCTCAGCCGTGTTGGACAGGTGCCCGTTTTAAAAGTTAAATTATATAGAAAAAACGCAAGGGGGGAAATGGAAAGTGGCCGTCTTATAGAGGTGGCCGTCAGTGCTGGTTCGGCTGTAGCTGGACTTGTATTCTAGAGATAGATTATAATTGTTTCATCAAAAGCAAGCTAATAAAAGGCTTTAAATTAAATATAAGATTAATAGCTCCATGCCCAAAAATTGACGAGTATCTGATTCTCCACTGCATCATGACACATTTTGCTCAGTAAACTCTTTTCTATTCTTCTATAAATAGTATCAACATTTTTAATTTTATGGCGAATCATTTGCCTAGAATTGGTGTCATGCTAGCTGCATTGCTGATGACTCTAGTTTGAATTTCCAGTGGGGTGTTCTTGAACTTGAGTTGTTTGGGGAGTTTTCAAGTCCCTCCACCTGCCTAGTCTCAGTCCTGTGGGATGGGCATTGGATTCAGAAGTTTAGTTCTCTGCCCAAGTGTGGATTCTGATAGAAACTTTAACCGAAGTTAACCTTTGCAGTTTGTTATGATTTGATTAAAAAAAGAAACCTCTTCAGGTGGAATTTCTCAACTTCGATCTCCTTCTCTTAGTAAAGATCCTATCATGATAATCATGTGTCACAACATAATGGAATCGAACTCTTGTCAATTTTGGGCTTATTTATGGAGTTGTCAGTTATCTTTAAAGTCTGTTTGACTTGCTTTCAATGATGAAAAAAATATCCATCAATCTTGAATAGATGTGGAGATCTTTGCAATTGAAGGAGGTGAAGGTCACCTGGTGTCTAAAGTAAAATAATTAGCCAGAAAACGCTCCCCTCGAAGTATTGCCGGAATGTGTTTTTAGTCTTAATAAGTGGACACAAAAAGGTGTTGAGCCTTAATACAAAAAAATAGTCTTCATAATAAAAATTGCAAAATGGGCGGGAAAATATCGGTTTCTTCACTTTAAATTGTTTTGACGATGCATCAAGATTCAATTATAATTTCTGTAAGATCATGCATGAATCTTATATCTATGCATATAAACCCTCCAAGTACTGCGAGTGATCTCCGTCACTTTCAACTCATGCTGGTGGGTGCCAAGTAAGATTTTTTCATAGATGATGTTTTTAATGAAAGTGCAGCTAGCGGAACACTTGGTAAAGGTTTTGTGTGCATTCTGGCTCTCTCTAAAATGCTTTGTAGACCAAGGACATGTAGGATTTTTTTTTAAGCTACTGGGCATATTTTTGTTAAGGTGTTTTATATCGTTTTGACCACAAACTGTGCCCAACTCTGTTATAAAATAACTATTTATTATTATAAAACCTTTGATGAATTCTGCCTTTACCTATCACACTGCCATATACCTGAAAGTTGAAGACAGTGTCAGTAATGCATCCCAGCCAGTGAATCAAGTTACTTCAGCTTGTTTTAAATTTCTTTAATGTCCCAATGATTTTGAAACGGTGAAGTACTCTTGATTGCTCATCAATAGAGTATATAAGTAAGACAAACAGTAATTGATTTGATACACATAGTTTTGTGTTTTTGTTTTGGGCTGCCTCTGATTAAATTGACTTAGATTCTTGAGTAATAGCGTGCAAGGTACTGATAGGAGGACTATGACCATATTATTATAAGTGTAATCACAATCTATGATTTTAGGTGCTGCATTCAGTTTCAGTCTTAGGAAGACTGTTTCAGTCAGACTTCAAAATTTTACTGACATGTGGGGCATCAAAGTAAAAAATACTGAGATCTGAATTTGATTTCTTTCTTACTGTACTGTGTTCTTGCAGAGCTTTTATCCAGCTTGAATCCCTGGTCTTTTAAAAATCTTCCGTACTTTTAAAGCTTTGCATATCATTCCTCACTCAGTTTTATAGGTTTTGGAAAGAGCTTTGTTAGTCTGGAGCATCTCTGAATGGTTGATGCCTTACCAGCTCGCCATCAGTGGCGGTGGGTGGTTCTAAACGTGGGTGGGGCTGAGAAATGAGAGTAGGTTTCAACTTGAGTTCAAAGGTAAGATTTCCTTAGTTCAGAGGACATTCCAGATATGTGTGAGTATATTTCATTCACACACTCACACGCAAACGCGCTCATATATGACCTTATGCAGTTGCGAGCGCCGTAAAACACTTTCCAAACGCACAAAAGAAAATTAAACACGCAAACGCACACATACAACAGTAACTGGATTAGGCCGTGGGGTTGCAGAAAGCAAAGCATTCCTAAAACGTGGGCTTATGAGCGTGTTTTGGTTACTGGGTCTGTGGGAACAGTGTGTCATGATCTTTCCCCCCCATTGTTTGGGCTGGCAGAGAACGAGCCCTGTCTAACAGCAGTTTCCGTAGGCTCTCGCTTAAGTTTCTTTTACCTTTTTTCAAGAAGATTTTCATTAAGAAAGGACCGTTGGAATGGACTCATCCTTTGCTGAGCCCTATTTGGCAGTTAGGTTACTATAGTTGTAAGCGGTGAAACGTGTGTGTTCACCGCATGCAACTAAAGGCGGAGGCGGAAGATTCTGAAACAGTTCTACCGTTTCAACTGATTATCTCGTTTATTAGAAGAAACATGCATTTACGTAGGGAAAGAGTTGGGGAGTGGGTGAGGCTCAAGCCCTTCAGCCCTTCACTACGTCCCGCCACTGCTCGCCATACTGAGAGTAAGTCTTTGCTTTGACCAAACAGAGATATATATTACACCTATTGAACATGTGCATTAATAATAGTGTCATAGATTTTAGCTGTCATACAATGAGACTCCAAGAGTCCTTGGTGTTCTGATTACATCTTCTGTCTGGTGTCTGTAATTCTGAGATGGAAAGAAATGTCTTTGACTTCTCTTACAGAGTGAGGATAAAAGAAAATATATATGATGTTGGTGGAGGGGAGAGGGCTTTACAAAAGGTGTCTTTATTATGGTATCATCATTTACCGACATAAACTCCAGTCGCATAGTTCATTTACTGCACTGCACACTACGCAATTGGTATTTTAAACTGCTAGCCTACGTTGAAAAACGTAAAAGGGGGGGGGGGGTGTTGCAGGGAACAGCTGAGCGGCTGTCCCCACCGTTGTAGTGGTAGCCAAACTAGGTCAGTTTTATCTCCACGACCCAGTCCTCTTAAATGCATTTATTATAACATCGGTCTTTACCGCTTCTACTGTGCTCTTGAGATAGCAACGTAGATCGCCCGAAATGGAGAGTCATGTACATGTATTACACTGTGCGGCTCGGTCGTGATAACTGAACTGGGTCAGGTGGATCGAGGAATGTCCTTTGAACTCGCCCACACGTGTTTCGTGGTAGATTATGGGGCGGGTTCGCCCTTAACCCCAGTGAAATGTCAGATGTGGTTACCTGCCGGGAGATAGACTCGTCCCGTGGCCTCTGACTTTGGGGTGAACAGGGCCTCACGCCGAGTCTCGCTTTCAGTTAGATCTTAGATCTGTCTACAACGGAGAAAAACACAATACACAATAATATTTGTTATAATATGTAGTCTATAATTTAACCTTAATATCCGTTTGTGTCATGTGTTTAACCTTCCGGACCTCCGCCTTCTCCTCTCATAAATTTTGCCGATGAGGGGGGTGTGGCGGAATCAGCGAATCATCGTGGTTGGGGCTGTGGTACCGACACGTGAGTGGCTGAAAACTGGTGCATTGATTGTGAGCTGCAGAATGCTAAAAACAGTTTAATCGCCAATACGGTCACAAAAAAGCGTTGACTTCGCACAGTTAGAGTCGCCCGTTGTAATGTGCGATCAGTTTTATTCTCACATTACTTTTAACCCCCCCCCCCCTCCTTTGCCTTCTTTCTTTCTACCAGTCAATCA